>NC_051270.1:19557914-19645414 GCF_015220745.1 Sebastes umbrosus
AATACTGGTAGATTCACTAATAGCATTAGAAAGTTATTTCAACTATTATTTAGTTACTGTTGGATCTCTTGCTCTTAACAATATTATTGGACAATTACACAAGTTTGAATGCCAGACAATGTTTGGACTAGCCTGACAATGACTTTCTTTTTATACCCTATAAGCTGCCAAGAGTCCTCGCTCTCACTCTGGATCTCTCTATCTTTGTCTTCCTTAGTTTCTCCCTCCTTCACTCTCATTCTCAACTCTAAATCTTCCTGCTCCTCCTCCTCCTCATTCTTCACCTCCTCTGTCTCCCTTTCAGCGCAGATCAAGCCAATCTTTTCTGGCGCCAATGCCACTTCTTTCTTTTCCTCCTCTGGAGGAGTCAGATTTATTGGTCCAATGTTTATTTTTATAACTAATTTTAGTTTTTTCCTTTCTTGTGTATTAACATGAGCAGCTTTTTTCAAAGGTAGTCAGTGGCGTGGACTACACAGCAGGCGAACTAAGTGCTAAGCGTGTGTTTATACTCGTGTGTATGTGTTTGCACTTGCATGTGCGTGGGTGTGTGCATGTTAGTGCGCGATCCAAGCACAGATGTTCTCAAAGGCTCCAGTTTTTTAGCCAGTAGTTCTCCCTCTCCCCTTGCAGAAAAAGGGAAGTGTCTAATAAAAGGCGGGTGTATGAGACGCAGTGAGTCATACACACACACGCACAGAAAGAGAGAGAAAGAGTCGGCCTCCCTCGATCTCTCTGAGCTTGTGTGTGTGAGAGAGCGAGCGAGTGAGTGAGTGAGAGAGCGAGGCAGGAAGCAGGGAGGGAGCTTGTGCCAAGCTGGAGCTGAATTCCTGCCAAGAGTCTACTTGTTTGCTCGTCTGGCTGGAGCCAGAGGCTGACCTTATTAGCTAGGAGGGCAGCCGTCTTATTAAAACACATCTGGCGCTCAGGGAGCCCAAATAGTCCTCATATTGTCTTCCTGCTTGCTCCTGACCTTGCGTTACCTAGCAGGAATGCTGACAAGGGCTTCACGCATCTGTTGAGAGTTTCACCAGGGTCTTTCTCCCCCTCCATCCCTCCCCTCCTTTCCACCCTCGCTGTCTTTGCTGGCGCCTGCACGGTAGCTCTGTGGGACCTGTTTTTCTTCCTCCCCCCCCTTTTTCCTTTTCCCTCCCACCCTTTTCCACATACCACCCCTCAACACCGCCACCACTTTTCGGCGTAGCGTCCCGGTACCCCCCATGGAGAGACGTTTTTTTTTTTTCCCTCTGCCAGGTTTCTCTGACGATACAATTATTCCTGTGTTTATTTCTTTTATGAGGGGCTGTAACCTGGTCCTGTTTAAATAGCTCTTTGCTGGTTATTTTAAAGTGTGAATGGTGCCGCGTCCCGGGGCTAGTCTTTATTGTCTATTTGGAGAGGGGGGGCTTTTTTATGGTATGTACAGTTTTCTTACAAGAGAGGAGCTGTAGGTATAGGACACACAGAGACTCAAGCTTTTACAGTACAGGAACCAGATCCCAGCAGGCTTCACAATTCAATCGCTGGATGTTTTTGTGCTGCGTTTACTTTGTTCACAATGCAAAGAAAGACTTTTTGTTGTGGGCCCTTTCTCATGTAGAAAATTTTAAGTCGAAGCATTTTCTTTTGGCTATGTCAGATGTTCATTATGAGAACTCTGCCTCGCTGATCCTTGCAGTAAAGGTCTAGGCGGACTGCTGCTCACTGGCCTGGAAACAACACTATCATTACCAGACTTAACACCTGTAAGTACCTGTAAGCTGCTGCAGATAGAAGTGAAATGGTCCGCTTGACACACCATTGTTACAGTCACTGGTTTTTCTCTTCCACGCCTGTAGTAGTTAATTCTCCAGTATGAATTCACTTTGACTTGTTCCGCTGTCAGAGTCGTTGGTTATTGTTGGTTTAGTGTCTGTACTTTGCAACATGCTCATTTTGTGTCTGTGTCACTGGTAACTGTTCCAGCTGGTGTGTGCCCTTTGACCTCACAGCATCCTCTGGTTTCAGTGTTGATTTGTACTTCAACTCTAACCTTAGATGCTCCCCTGACCCTGGCCCCTTTAATACACATCAGACCCCACAAAAGCCCACCAGGTCACCTGGTCCTGTTACAACCTCGCTCCCTGAGCCTCATGTATTCTCCCTTAGTCTCCTCTCCTCTCCTCAGAGGGGAGATGGAGGAAAAAGTTGGATGTGAAAATGAGAGGGACAAGGAGGTGAGGGTCAGCGTGTTGATTTCTCCTCTGTGGCGGTTGTGAAATTGTGGGAGGTTACAGCCTTTTAAATAGATGAACATGTCAGTTTCTATGAGCAAACAATGCGTGTTTACAGTGACAGAATCACAGCTTATATATGCTGCTGTGCTGAACATCTGTTTGGTGATGGAGTCTGGACTCACTCATCTCACTCATAACATCACTCATTCCCTTCCCCTGTCTCTTCTCTCTCCATCCTCTGGCTACTCTGGACATCTTGCCTTTTCTTTTTCATCTGTCTGGCGTGTGTGTGCAAAAACTTTATACAGCTTTTGTGCGGTTCTGCTCAGCCTCCACACCCTACAGCTCTGTGTATGTCTTCACTTTTCTCAGACTGACTCTCTCTTTCCCAGTGTAACATCACAGCGAGTGATGTGTCATTTGTAAACGTACGTACGTTCCCTCCAGTGATTCACATCTTACAGTCCGTCTTAATCTTCTCTGCCTTCTTTTTCGCTCCACCAAGTGCCACTATGACTCACTTTTTTTTTTTTTTTGCTGCATGTGTGTGTCTGATCTCTGATGCAGAACAGAGCACCGCTGGGGATCTGCGTTTAGTTTACACACACACGCACCCTTATACAAACACACACACACACATGCTTGCCTGCTTTTCAACCTCAATTCACTCCTGATCTGCAAAAGCTCTGTCATCAACCGGATGCTCTGCTCTGATTGGCTGCCAGCACTTTTTGTGTTACAAACATCACTGCTGGAAACTGCAACGCGGCGATGAATTCGCTCTCGCCCGGGGTTGACAGACAGACACACACTCACACACGCACACACACACACACAGAGAAGTGAACATGACCTCTGAAGAAAGGGGGGAGCAACACACAGACACAGGGACACGCAGGATAGAACAGCACTATATTGTGTCACCATCACTGGTAAAGCGATTAGGGCTCTTGACCAAGTCTGACCACCAACTCTTTCATCCCCCTTTTTAACACACACACACAGCCCTAGGCCTCTGGTAAAAGCTTTACTTTATATGCTCTGGGGCTGTTAGTGAACTTTATTGGCTCCAAATCTTTTTACGCTCATATCAGCTGCTGTGTTTGTCCTGTGCACGCGTATAGCCACACATACTGTACAGTATATGCACCATAGCCAGACCCCCTGAACATGAGAGAGAATTGACCGGACAGACCCTGCATCCTCTGGGGAGATTCCAGACATTCCTCTACTTCCCTGCCCACTACAAAGAGACTCACTCCCCAAGGCTCATCACAGCTCTGCCTCGTTACACACACAAAGAAATCCTCCTTCTACAGTATATGCTTGTTTCAGGTGGTACAGTTGCAGCCTCAAGATCCATTTTACCGAAACCGAGACAGCTAATCTAAACAAGCAAAGTAAGATCGATGCCCTGTTCATTGAGCGGTGCTGTGGGATGCATCTGTGTGTGTGTGTTAGTGTGTGTGTGTGTAATGGGGTGGGTTGTAAAGTGGGGGTCTTCCTCCCTCCATTGATAGAATAAATAACAGAGCTTCCTTCCTCTGCTCTCTGACTCTTCCTGTTGTCCCCCTGGTACAGGGAGGAAAAGACATGCCACTTCCACTCGCTCTCTGTCTCTTTTATTTTGCTTTTTGTTTTGGTCTGTTTCACTTGTAATTAAATTTTTCTGTGAAAATACAAATCTGTGTCGCAGCCAAAGCATGAAGAGGGAAAATTGTGAAATGAAAAAAAAGAGAAAACTGTCTTTATTTTCTATCTATCATACACTTTTTGTAAGCATATTCATGCTGGGAGAGGTGGTATTTGTGTTAACTGCAAACTGATTATACCTGTATGGCTTTACAGGACATTTGTGTATTTGTGTGTGTGTGTGTGTGTGTGTGTGTGTGTGTGTGTGTGTGTGTGTGTGTGTGTGTGTGTGTCTTGTGTGTGTGTGTGTCTTGTGTGTGTGTGTGTGGTGGCCAGGTCCTCAGCATGGGAACAGCTGTTCGGAGCAGCGCCGGCCACACACACATGGGTCTGATTAGCACTTGGTGACTCCCTCCCTTCCTCTCTCCTGCCCTCCCTGCTCACCTCCCTCCCTTTTCAGTGGGGGCCGCGGCATGCTGGCGGCACCAATAATTTTAATGCCTAGTCTGAGTCTGCCAGGAGCACACAGGCATGCGTGTGTGCTCACACACACACACACACACACACACACACACATACACACAGCCACAGAGTCTTGCCAAGAGAGGTAGCACAAAGCTCTCATGCTTTGATCTGCTCTTTTCCTTTTTCCTTCCCCTCCCCTCTCTCTTTCTCTCCCTGTTTACCCCTGACCTTCTCCTTTCCCTCCTCCTCTTCATCCCCCCTTGCTCCACCACAGATGTTCTACCTTAACAAGTTCAGAGTTGACGTGTGGGGGTCTTCATGTCCTGTACTGCTGTACACTAATCCCCTTGTAAATGTTATATATTGCTCTTGCCTCTTTTTTCTCCCTCTGCTTCCTCGTCTGTCTTTTGGCAGATCCTTCCGTTAGTCTCTTTGTCTTAATGGAACAATTTAATGACTTCATTGGTCTGTACTAATATAGACAAAAATAAATTGTACAACTATCTATCTAGCGATCTATACATCTATCTTTCTATCTTTTGTCAGAGCAAACATTTCTTTCTGTCGTGTCTGATGCTGCAGTCCAGGAGGAAATGTCTCTCTGAGGCAGATTCCACATGGAACTGATAACAGAGGAGTGGGTGTAATAACTCACAGAGGGAGATAAGTGTGCAAGAATAAGAGAGAGGGGAGACGATTAGGGGGGTAGGGATGGAGAGAGGAAAGGCTGTGAGAAATTTTGGGGAGTAAAATTGGAGTACAGGAGGTGGGACAGGAGGAGGAGGTGAGAGAAGATGGTAGATGATCAGAAAAGAGCGAAGAAACAGATACAGCGTTTGGGACAAAAAGATCACATGAAGGGAGAGCAGAAATGGGAGAGAGAAGAAAGTGCCCACCGTGATTCATCAATGTGGCTCCACTTACTTCATATAGTCCCAGTTTGTTTGGAAAGAAAAAGTGTGTGTTCTGTGTGATCGATCAAACAAAAGCAAGACCGTGACGTTAAACTTTAAGTAGGGTGAACTGAGTGTCAAGTGCAGTAGTTGGGTTGTAAATTATAATCTACATTACATCAATTGTTTATGTACAGGGTATGAGTACAATCTCCATTCAATCCAGACTGTGTTTTATTTGTGCAGTAGAATGTATTATTTATGTTATGCAACTACAAAGAAGAACAAAATATATCTATGCACAACATGTAGTTCATAACCTTTCTAAGAAGACGGATATATAGAACATTTTTCTCTCTCTGTTTCTCTGCAGAGTATGTGCGATTGTCAGTAGACCCTTCTTGCAATAGCAGACAGAACAAGAACGCAAGATTTAGAGCAAGGGGAGATTGTCTACTCGTTAATCGATTGCTGATGGCGTCGGTATTGATGTAAAATGACTTTATGCACAGAGCACAGTGAATTGACATTAATGGTTGAGTAAATGTGACATCAGTTTATGCCCCTAGTGCTTGGGGGTTTGGCAAGCTGTTGTGATTTTTGATGCTATTATACCATATTTTATAGTTTCTTCCTTTTTTGTCAGTGTCTCCATCTGTGTCTCTTTCCCTGGCTCTGTACTGCATCCAGTTAGAGAATAGATTGGGACCTCGTGGCCGACTCCAGAGATCAAAACCACCAGCGTCTGCAGTCACTATTTTATATTTTCCAAATGACTGCAGTCTGGAGAGATTTCTCTGTTTCGGTTTCCTGCTGCTGGAGACGTCTTGTCTGTCTTCATGACATGTCGTGGAATATATAACTCGAGTTTGTCCTTCTTTTTTCTACAACATGTCAATATCATTTGAGGTTATTATAGGATGCGAGTGCTTCTTGGCAGTGACAGTATGTAGTGTGCAGAATGTGTAATGATAACATTCGCCACCAGATGGTGTCAGTGCTCCACTCAGGACAGATCTTGATGCTGGATGAAAGCAGAGGTGGAGATCTCCAATTGATAAAAATGGAGGCTCCAGTAGCTACACGGGGAGGGAGTGGACCCAGGTATACTGTGTGTTGTGTATTTAAAACAGATTGAATGTCATTACCTGGGATTGTATGTGTTTGTATTTGCATGTCCATTTGTGTGTGTGCGAAAACTGCGCTTCCTGGTGCAACAGTTCAAGTCATTCGGTACCACTGGGTGGCTTGGAAAGTGTGCATGAATGTATGTGTGGTTTTGAGGAATGGGGATATGGAGCAGCTGTTTAAATGCTTTGTACAGTAATTGCAGTTGTGTGTGTGTGTATGCATGCGTGTGCATGTGTGCGGTGTATGGTGTCATCACTTGGGCTGTGTTGTGGTAGACTCTCGGCTCCACACACCAGGCAAGTCTGTAATTACTCAAGCCAACGCTCATACACACTGTAAGCTTGTAGTCTGTGGTCCCCCCCACTCTCTCTCTCTCTCTCTCTCTCTCTCTCTCTCTCTCTCTCTCTCTCTCTCTCTGTCTCTCTCTCTCTCTCTCTTTCTTTCCCCTAACTGGCTCTCTCTTTCTCTTCCTCTGTGATTCCCAGTGTGGTCCCAGCTCTGGTTTGGCCAAGAGATCTGTCTCCTGTGTTTTGGAATGTGTCGGTGCTTCTGGCCAATTCACCCTCATGCTCACGCTTCACTGGCTACATACACACACACACACACACACACACACAGAGGTATCATAATGTATTGGCTTCTCTGACCACCTTGACCCCGCCAACAAGCCAATTACAAATGACTCTGTTTAGATACACATATTTTAAACAGTGAGCTAACACATACCAGACAGGTTTTGAAAGTGTCCCGTCAGCATTGTGCTCTCTCTTTGTGGGTGTGTGTGTGTACTGTATGTGTGCATGCATGTGGAAACCAGCTGTTGGTCCAGTCCAGCCACACCTGGGATTGCAGATAGCTGCCAGCAGCTTTTTTGACCTCTGATATTAACACAGACAAAACACAATCCCCCCCGCCCCCGCATCTCTCTTCCCACTTCACACACTATCATCCAATCTGAGATGCACATATAACAGTTTTGCATCTTTGATCATGCCAGCAGGAGTGTGCTTGTTTGTGTATCAGTGTTGCCTCTGTTCCTGTGTGTGTGTGTGTGTGTGTGTGTGTGTGTGTGTGTGTGTGTGTGTGTGTGTGTGTGTGTGTGTGTGTGTGTGTGTGTGTGTGTGTGTGTGTGTGTGTGTGTGTGTGTGTGTGTGTGTGTGTGTGTGTGTGTGTGTGTGTGTGTGTGTGTGTGTGTGTGTGTGTGTGTGTGTGTGTGTGTGTGTGTAAGAGTGTTCCTATGTAGTTACTGCCAGCAGCCGTCAGAGGACAAGAGGCTAAGCCACATCTCTAACCAGTTTGAGAGCCTCCCTATCTCTGCTCACACAGACTGTGTTGCTGGGCACATACACACACACAAACACACACACACACGTACAAACCCACACACTCATGCACAAATGCACACACGCACAAACTCACTGATGGCAAAGAATACACACACTGTGCATGCACATATGGTTATGCACTTTGTTCATGTATATCCCTTTTTACTGTTTCTCTCTCTCTCTCTCTCTTTCACACACACACACACACAGACACACACACACATGCACACACAGATTCCCTCTCCCAGCGTGGCTAAACTAGATTAGTGTGTATAAAGGCTCATAATCCCTGCTGCCTCCCCAGCAGGCAGAGAGGAGCCTGTCCTCCAAATTAGGTTGGCCTCTCTGGGTGATGAGTGGCTGCCAGCAAGGGTCCACTTTATTTGTGTGTGTGCGTGTGTGTGTGTGTGTGTTTTTGCATTTGTGCATTAGCTGTGAAGCACACGTCTCCAGCTGCTGTGTCACTTGTCCGCACGTAGTCATCCACCCAAAGAAAGAACAAAGGAAGACGACACTATGAAACCAGTGGCACAGTGTTTAGTTAACTTAGTGTTGTAACTCACGGTATGTTTATCTTAGTAAATATCACATGGCAAAAGTTGTCAGTTGACTCTACGAAAGATAAACAGAAGTAGTCTAAACATAACAGCAGGATTTGCTTGTTAAAGGGTACGCCAGCATGTAATGTCTTCTGGCTTAGTCCATTCCTTTGGAGAGATGTGCTACCACAGAGACAGTAAAAACACTTCATTTCCGTGAGGTGTTTGTAGTGGTAATGATATACGACACATATTGTAAAACACTCGCTGTGTATGACTTCACTGGTTATGATCAGGAATTTGGGTTTTTGTTTGCTGCAGCCCTAACATCTACTGCAGCCAGGAAAATCTGATTGTGACAAGCTTGACAAGCTCTAAAAAAAACATACTTTTGTATTATCCTTAATACCTCTGCAATGCACATGATGATTATTAAAATTCATCACATTAAAACATTAAAGAGGTGAAAATAACTTAACACTTTCTCGTAAAACGAAGTTGTTTAAAGTTGGTTCTGCGTCTTAAAGTACTTCTCATGTTCCTCAGTGTTTTGGTAAGAGCATGATATCATCATGGCCAGCAGGTTACTATATCCCGCAGATACATCTGTTGTACATAAATTAAAGGGCCTTCCCTCACTCTGTAGTCTAGGGCTGTATGCACTTTGATCTTTACTAAGTGTTTGGCTGGACTCTGATACTTTGCTGTTATATATACTGTAGATATCTACTGTATATCTATACTGTATCTATACTAGGGCTGTCCTCGACCAAAGAAATTCTTAGTCAACTAAAGCTTCAGTTATACTTTCCGCAATGACGGCCGCACGGACATAATCCGACATTGAATCGTGACGTAGAAACATTTGGATCTTTTATAATCCGTGTGGAAATCCTCAAAATTCGCCCATTTTGTCCATCCATCCGCGTCCGTGTAGATAGTTTGGACGTGCGTAGACAGGCGAAAACCTGCCGCAGGGAACCCCCTGCGAAGTGACGCGCGACATTCACGGCCCTCTCGGATACGGCGAGCACAAACCAAGCTTCACACTCATACGATTTTGTAGACTAATCGATTAGTTGATTTAATCGACAGATTTGTAAAACTGCGTTTTTCCACAAAGAATCACAGATACCAGATACGTGCTCATAAGTTTCTTAGAAATAAACCATTCACCATGAAAAACGCATTAAAAACTAGTCGACTAAAGAAATCTTAGTTGACTACGACTAAAATGACCGATTAGTCGACTAAGAGAGGGCAGCCCTAATCTATACCTTCAAATAATTCACCATCTATGTAAAGGTAATTCTTTTACATAATTATTTGCAGCAGTGCCTCACTCTCTGGTTGTCATTCCTGACACAGTTATGTGTGTGTGGCTGTATTTCTTGTGTCTGCTATAAGTCGATTTACTGATGTTTGAACTCTCCCGGCAGGAAGTCATTTGACCCCCTGAACTGGGATTGATATAAAGGCTAATGTATTATGCAACAGTATAGTTCACATGCACATTGTAATAGAAGACTGACTGTACTAATGATATGTTTAGTCTATTACCCTGGTTCACTGTCCTCCAGCAATCACGTCTATACCAGTGTCAGCAATACAAATTCCTCTGGACCTGGCAAACAAAGTGAAGCTAATTCTGGAGCTTATACATTGCTGATAAGGCATAAATGATCCTGATTATTATCATTATTATTATTTTTTTATTACACTTACTGATCTCCATTGGTGCACATATGGCTAATCCAGCCCCAGTCTTTCTGATGTTGTGAATGTTGTCCTTCCGTTACCCTCTGTGGTGCTTATCATCATGATTCAGCAGGCTGACTGTTATACCAAGGCTGTATTAGCTATGGGGCAGCACTCTTTGGGGTCTTTAGTGTGCTAATAGTGAAGGGCCCATAGGGAAGCACAGTAATTGGTCTTTATTTATGCTGAGTGAAGGCTATGATTAACTAATATCACCCCTGAGTGTATATGCACGCACACATTAACACACATACGGCACACACGTGTGCATGCGCAGTCACACACACACGCAAACACTTGTACAGATCCCCTTATATAGCGTGTGTGGTAGTGAGATTGAGTGGAGAATTGAGTATTGAGCTAATCCCTGGTGGCAGGCTGGAAGCTCTGTAAAGCCACTGACAGGCAGTAAAAAAAAAAAAGGCATATTGTAGTTCACTTCCAGTACCACAGTTACTCGCTAGAGGAGGGGGCATGTTACCAATGTAGTTTTTTAATGATTTTGTAACAGATCACAAGTGAAGGGATAACAGTATGTCAGATATGCATTAGTTCTTCCATGCTGTGTTTATATAAATCAGCATGCAGATTTGCCCGCTACTGAATGCCATTAAACTGTAAAAAGGGTCCATAGCATGACAGTGAGAAAGCAAGGGTATGTGTGTGGATGTGTGTGCATATGTGTTGTTTGTCTCTTTCTCTGCCGCTGCTAATGAGCTGAGGGCAATAAGGCCACGTTTTGTCTTTCGAAGAGACAGACGGCGGGCGGGGAAAGTGGTGCGTGTTGGGCTGCAGCCTACTAAACTTACACACATGGAAGGCAGTACGCGTCATTCACGTTCCGGCTCTGTTGCTGCCTCTGTATGCATGGCAGACCCACACCTGTGTGTGCGTGTGTGTGTGTGTGTGTGTGTGCATGCTTATGTATTGTCAAATCCCCACAGCGGCGGTGTTCTCATGTGTTTACTCCTAGAGTAGAAACTGAACACCGGGCTGTAATCAGAGCTGCAGTGAGAGGATCACAACAACAGTGTTCCCTCATTATGGCTCCAGCAGATCACCTTTACCTCCTGTGTGTGTGATTATGGTCCCCCCCCTGGTAGCCTTACAGGCAGCAGGGGTATGTGTGGGTGCAGGCAAAGCGATCGGTGTGCTTGTGTGCTTACATAGTATGTGTGTAATATAAAGAGCTCTGAAAGGCTCGGTCACTGACATATCAAGAGCTTCCAAGCGTACACATTCTCTCACTGTACACAGAAGCTTTAATAATTTCATGAACTTGGACTCACACTCACATCCAAGGGAATGTGTGTATTACACAAAAACAAGTTTATAGTTTTCACCTTGAAGTCGGGTCCCTACATTGTGAGCTTATTCAAATTCCTGCATGCAAATGTGTGAATGTGTAAATGAAAATAGTAGCACTTGTAAAAGAGTGATTGGGCCGTGAGAAACAGAGATAAGACGCTTACGTGACGCTTTTGCAATACTGTCTTTGTTACATTCATGCCAATAAAGCATATTAAATTGAATAGAGAAAGAGAAATGTAGTCCACATTTTCAAACAGAAAACCATGTTACTATTATAACAGGACTACAGCAGCTTTGTGAGGCTGTATTTAACCACAGGGGTGCTTTGAGCTAAATGTATCGATACACTTGAGTATCACAATATTGTGTTTTGAGATACTGTATTAAATCTCAAAAACACTGTCTTGATTTTTAGAATAGTTTCCATGCAAAGATTTGTGGCAGAGAGTGGCTCAGATTGCTCAAATATAAGTGCGATGATGTTGGATGTTAAATGGATTCTGATAGATGCAAATGCAGATCCCACCGTGACTGTATAAATTAGTAACCATTTTTTTCTCAGATTTTATGCATATGATGGTGTGTTCTTTATATTGTGACTGTTTTCCTAAAATTAGATTTAAAAAATGGCCTTGCTTACGGTATCGTAATACATCGCAATGTAGTGAATCGTAACCCCTGTATCGTGATACATATCATATCGGCAGATTCTTGCCAATACACAGCCCTAAATGTTAATGCTAATGCTCTAACATGCTCACAATGATTATGCTAACCCTTGCATTAAATGTATCCATGTGAACTAGCTGTCAGTGTGTCAGTGTGCTGACTTGACTATGACTTGCCCAAAACTGCATGTGATTATCATAAAGTGGGCATGTCTGTAAAGGGGAGACTCGTGGGTATACTCATACTTTCATTCACATATCTCGAGGTCAGAGGTCAAGGGACCCCTTTGAAAATGTTCATGACACTTTTTCCTCGTCAAAATTGATCTTAAATTTGGAGCGTTATTTAACCTCCTTCATGACAAGCCTTCATAACATGGTACCAATGGATTCCTTAGGTTGTAGTTTCATATGATACCAGTATCATCACTCTACCTTTAAAACAGCCCGCTACAACCTCCAAAAGATACGTTAAAGAAATTAGTGGCATTAAAACAAAGTTAAGGCGTTATTAATGAGTTAACTTTGACAGCCCTAATGTGAACACATACATATTCACTTTAGCCCTTAAGTTTAGGGCACACCCCTAAAACTTTTCACATGCTCTTAAAAGTCAGCGTTGAGTCCTTATTGAAGTGCATTCTTCCCCAAGCTGC
Organism: Sebastes umbrosus; assembly: GCF_015220745.1. Lineage (NCBI taxonomy): Eukaryota > Metazoa > Chordata > Actinopteri > Perciformes > Sebastidae > Sebastes > Sebastes umbrosus. The sequence continues at coordinate 19,570,509 of NC_051270.1, forward strand.
TGCTACTGCTGTACTTCTCAGAGGCAAATGATTACTCAGGAACTCAAGCTAGGTACACATCAGTTTCATCTGCTCCCAACTGATTCCCATTATTGAATTAGGATAACCTGGCCCTCCTCTCCCCTTCACTCCATCTCTTCTCATTCTCTTGGTTTTTATATTATTGCATTATCTCCGCCTCCCTTACCCTCCCTCCCTGCTTTATGTGGCCCAGTAATGAGACAGTGACAGATTACCCTAAACCCTACTCTCTCTATCTCTCCCCACATCTCCCCCTCTCTCACACTGAGATAGAGGCTTGCAATGAGCTTCAATTTGGAAGTGCTGTGTGTGGATGTGCAAGTTATGTATGAAGCGTGTAAGCTTGTAAGCTCAGGTGACGGGGCTGTGATATGGTTCATGTGGTACAGATTCTGTTTCTAATCCCATGTCAGACATTTAGAGCCAATTTGTAAGAGAGCTGGCAGGTAGACTAAAACCAGAATGAAACACCAGCAGGGCCCAGGGTAACCCAGGTTATGATACTATCACAACATGTTGGAAATTATAATGATGCTATCACCTTAGTGCCATAATCGTCCCGGGTTGTAGGGACATGGTTTGCGTTAGATTTTACATCTGTTAGAAACCAGTGGGCAACTCGGGGTCTTAGAAGTGAAACCAATGCTGAAGTGCCTTAAACTTGCATTTTTTCTAATAACCAGCAGGGGGCGACCCCTCTGGTTGCAAAAAGAAGTCTGATAGTATAGAAGTAGAAAGTAGCGGCGAGGAAGGCTCCAAATCTTGAACAGTATCGGGTGCCCGGTAGTAGTAAGAACGGAAGAAACAAATCACCGGCACTCACAGATAAAGGGTCTTTCTTAGTTTATTCTGGGCAAAAAGACCCACGCGTTTCAGCTATGAGCCATCAGCGTCTCGCTTATAACGAGAAAGACCCTTTATCTGTGAGATTGTGTAGAAGTTTTTGAGAAAATGAGCCTACTACTCACTTGATTTATTACCTCAGTAAACATTGTAAACATGAGTTTATGGTCTCAATCGCTAGTTTCAAGTCTTCTTCAATACAGCATGATGTAAATTATGGTCCCATTTACAGTAAAATAGACCATAAAGCAGGGTATGCTTTAGGGCGTGGCTACATTGTGATTGACAGGTCGCCACCATGGCATTGTCCGGTCTGGGAGTTGTCCGCGTTTTTGTTGTAGCACCCTTTTTCCATAGTGTGTTTTCAGTTCATGAAAGTTAATCATAATATTTTGGTCACCTACAAATGTCTTATTCAGTGTTCAGTTGTACTTAGCTCCACCCTTTCGTGTCACTTCTGGTTGCAAAAAAACAAGAAGGTGACAGCCAAAATGTCGAACTCGAGGCTTCAAAATGGCAGTCCACAAACAAATGGATGCGACACAGTGACTACGTCCACTTCTTATATACAGTCTATGTTAGAAACACCTTGCAATATAATGCGCATGAGATGGACAATTTCCTATTGGCCCATCTCTACAGTTACACAGTCATCTATGGATATGGTTGCTTTAACATGTTACTGAAGTAAAATTAAGTAAGCAAAATTGTAAAGCACTTTGGATCAAAGCGCCATTTACCATAAAAACCTCAAAGTACAGTACTTGAGTAGATGTACTTAGTTGCATTCCACCTCCGTCTATAATACATCACCTTATCTGTATAACTGAGGAGGACCATATACTCCTATAATGGCAATAGAACTGTGTTCATTCACTATACATTATAAGGAGTGTTCGCTTTCCAGGTGTCTTTCTTTTCTACCCATTTTGTGTTTCACTCGTCCAATATGTTTATCAGTTGTCCTTTAGCTGTTAACTAATGTTGGAGTGTTTATGCACAATATGCATCATAGCCATATGTGTACGATATTGTGGTTGTGAGCATGTGTTGGACTGTGTATTTGAGAAGAGCTTCAGTAATCCTATTGACAGAGATGCAGCTTTGCTTCAGCTCAACAGCAGCTGTCTAGTTTGGAGCGGAGGGGTCCAGTTCTCTTTAGCTGTAGGGGGGGCGGGGTCGTCTTCATGTTGCTTCCACTCTCGTTGACCTGCAGTCGCTGTCATTAGAGGCTTTTATATATCTCCCTCCCCTCTCTGTTTCTCATTTTCTTCATCTTTGTATTGTTTTATAAAGCTTTCATGGCAGTTAGTCACCTCATTTGTTTGTTTCAAGTGTTTAATATGTGGTTAACAAACACACACACACACAACCCAAACCCCCCAATCCCCCGGTTCTGGTCTTGCAGTGGTCTGCTCCACCCCTGGCTCAGTGCTGTCTCTGTGTCTCAGAGCACACATTCATTGTCTAATCTTCCTCTATGTTTAATTTACAGCCTTGGCTGCTGCTGCCATATGCTCCTTTTGTCTCTGCCTACTAACACACTCTCTGCCACACACACACACACACACACACACACTCACACACATGCACTGCTCTGAGTAGCTTTGCCTCAACCTTCAGCGTCAGAAAAAAAAAAAAAGCAAAACAAACATGCCAAAGAAAGCCCGCACCCACCCCCCCTTTAGCAACACTTCTCAACCTCCCCACAAGCTTGTGTTGACGCACACAGAGGTGTGTGTGTCCGATTATGTCTCGGTGTGTGTGTGGTGTCTGCCGAGTTGCTGTGCAGGGTTGCTCTGACGAGACAGACTGACCAGTTTGAGGTGAGAGACCTTTACACCAGCTGGTATTCTTCAATTCTTTCCATCATCGCTCCATCTTCTTTTAGCCCTTTCCAAGTCCAAGTATGTTTCAGATGCAAACACACCGCAGTGTTTGCATCTGAAACATACTTGTTGCTTTGCGTGTCATTCTTTTTTCTTCCTCTCTTCTCAATATTTTGCACTGCAACAGCCAAATACTCACATTCTGGTGTTTTGCTGTATATCTGGGCACAGGGTGACGCAGAGCAGGGCTCGCAGACTTTGCTCATCCAAGGGCAGCTAATGTAGTGTCACTGTGAAATATAAATGGGCCGAGAGCAGCCGTGCTGTAGATGAGCACTCCCGGGCCTTTTTACACCGTGCTGCTGTGTGAAGAGCCCCTATCCTTATTCATTTTCATGGCTCCGCACTCCGGCTATTGACTTAAAGTGCAGCGATGCAGCCACCTACTCCGGTGCATTTGGGAAATATAATGAGCTATGGCGACAGGAATTTAAATACAGTGGAGTGGCAAGGGCAGGAGATGAGAGCGGGTTATACAAGTGGAGCGAGAGAGTGTGTTTCCTGTTTGCTTTGCTCAGGATGAGAGTGAATTGCTGCGTTGTTCTCTGCTCACTTTGTCCCAGCCGCTGCCGTTTTTCTTCCTCTATGGCCCTTCTCTCTCTTTCACGAGCTACTTCCCTTGCCCTCCTGGCCAGTAACACATGTTTTGAAATGACGTATTCACACAGTGAGACGCTTTCAGCGAGGGTGTGTATGTGAGAGAGACACACAGAAAGAGAGTTTGTGGTTAGCAGGGCTTTCTCTCTGGCTCCAGAGGCCCTGGCCAAGTCAGCGGTGAGGTTTGGCTCGCTTCTCGCAACACTGCACACACAGGCTTGCACACACACAGACACACACACACAGTCTCTCTTTCTTTGTCCCTTATACCTCTCTCTCTCTCTCTCTTGCACTGACCCTTCCACATAAGTGCTCTTTTTACTTGACGTACAGTGGGCCCACCCTCCTTGCCTTCCTGCCCCCCAGGAAGTAGATCACAGCTCGATTTAACGGGCTGACTGTGTCCCAGGATAAACCCTAAGTTGTTCTGCAGTGAGATTCTCCCATTACAATACACCTCTACAGTACCAAACTCTCTTTCTCTCTTTCTTTGTTTCCTACTGCCTCTATTTTTCACTCGGCACACATTCACACACACACAAAACGAAGGCAGGAAGACTTCCTTCCAGTTCTTAATGAGACAAAGAGACATTGAGCAGGAGTTAGGAGCGATCGATCATGTTAAGCCCGTGGACACACTCTCACATGGACTGGAAGAGAGGGAATGTGGAATGGTTGAGAAGATAAAGAAAAAGAGAGAGCGGGAGAGGGAGCACAGGTTGGGAGGTGCGATCAAGAGATATAGCTTCTTAATGTGGTCACTGGGTAGCTATTAATGTGGCCTTAAAATACATCTCACACCCCAACAGATCCAGATGGGGATCTCGACCAGGTGGGCTGCAGGAGGGTGGGGGGGAGTGATAGAGGAGAGAGAGAGGAAGGGGGGTGGGAGGGATTGAGATGGAGGTAGCGCAGTGATGTATGAAGTCTTGTGGAGTTTGTGTGTGTGTGTGTGTGTGTGTGTGTGTGGCTGTGTGTGGTGGGGCATTTTATGGTTAGACTGAGGTCTGCCTCTTGGGGCCTACATGTGAGCCAGCTGTGTGCATGTTAGTGTGTGTAAGTGTGTGTCTTTGTGTGTGTGCGATGTATGTGTTTGTGTGCTGACTCGCCTGCTAACCACACTTTACCATTTTAAAGAAAAACCTAACAACCGCTATTCTGGACAGTTGACTAACAAAGAAAGTACAGCACTGGGTGACATCTTGACTAGATCAGAGATAGTTTCAACTCTGGTTTGAGGATCTACAATGCGCCCATGCTAGTATCTGAGCTAAAATATGTAAGTAGGTGTTTTCACAAGCCAACATTTAGTCAGTTTTAATCATCTGTTGCAGTTCGTTTGGGCAGTTGTGAACGCAGTAATCGTACACTGGTACGGACCAAAACAACCGTTTCCAAGCGAACCAAAACGCAGACTGCCTGTGCAGGCTTTTGTTAAGATGAACACAGGTAAACGAGTGGGAGAGGACTGACCTAGACTTCTGCAGAAGTCTGATGTTTCCTTGACATCTGGGCCGAAGAGAACATGCAGAATGTGACAAAATCCAAAACTGACGTTTATAAAGTCATTGGAGATAAACTGAAGGAGAAGGGATTTGTGTGTACAGTAGATCAGTTCCGAGTCAAAGTGAAAAAACTTTCGACAGCAATATTTCAAAGTCTGCGATTCCCTGCCTAAGAGTGGCAGCTCTTGAGACGAAAAAGATAAATTTGCTCCTTCGTACACGCCCCTTAGCAAATTAATTTCTTTATTTTGTCTGCTTTAATTTGTGCTCTGTGAAACCGAACCAGACTAAATAGAAAACAAACCAAAAGTATCAATTTAACTCTGATTCGGACTAGACAAACGGACTGTGGCTTGTGAAAGCGCCCTCAGTGTATCATCAGCGGTCATTCAGACTGTGAACAGCACTGCATTAAAACTGCTCAAGGGGCTGCGTTGGTGGGGTTGTGTTCAGAAAGTCCAGTTTGAGTAACAGATCTGTGAATTTGAAGACTTACTACAATACTCTGAAACAGGATTTTACAACTCTGTAAAGTTATCACGTGGATACTTAGTACCTTAAGTGGCAGTGATCGCAAGGTAAACAGTAGAAATACCCTGTTCATGTTACAATGTAACCAGGAATGTGCGCTTGCACTCATATGATTGACCATCATAGCATCCTGCCATTTAATGTTGCCTTGCATTGCGGTTAAAGTTTGACCCAGGTCCAACCTTTTTGCCAGATGACCCAGTGTTTTTACCTGGAGATCTCTACTTTGGCATCCCTGCTGCATTGCTGGACTGGTTCCATTCAAATAAATGAGGTGGCTGTGTTTCATGCAGGGCTAAAGTCAGTCTAAAGCACTCTATAAAGTCTATACTACAATTTACTTTCCCTTGTGGATTGAAGGTTTGAATTCCAAACTTTCCCTGAGCACCTATTGTCAAGATGCCCTTTAGCAAAGCATTCCTCAACAGTTCCAATAGAGCCCCTCCGTGGCAGTGTTTCTCAAACTAATGATCGGCAGCCCATCGAAAGTGTCACAAGATAAATCTGAGGGTGTGTGAGATGATTAATGGGGTTGCTACACAAATTTGTATTCAGTTTTGCATTTTTCCATTTTACCTCTTTGAGACTCAAACATTAAACATTAAATGAAACCATTTGCATTTGCATTTTAGTTGAAGTACTAACAACTAATAGAAATTTCAAGGTGCCCCACCTAGACACTACTTTTTTAAAGTGGTATCACTGCTTTAGAGAATTGTGGTTGTACTGGGCACCTCCTAGTTACGAATGTGAATCAGGGCATCGTTGGAAAAGAGCAAATCAGCTTTCCCCGAGTAAAGTAAAAATAGTAGTGAAACCAAAACTGAAAAGATTTTTCTTTCCTTCTTTCTTTCTTTCTTTCTTTCTTTCTTTCTGTCTGTCTTTCTTTCTTCCCAGTGACAGCGAGAGTGCGAGTCATTGTTGAGCAGAGCCTTTAAAGGAAGCTGCTTTTTTATGAGCAGACATAAAAACGCATGAAGCTGGCGTCGTTTAAAAAAACATCACACTTCCCAAGACAGCCTACAGAGAAACAGAAAGAAAGGAGGGGTATGGGTGGTGGAGGCTGAGGGGTGGCTGAGGATGCAACAGCGTACCACACAGAGTCAAAAAGAAACAAAGCAGCTCACCTTCTCTAGTTTTTTTTCTTTCTTCTTTAAAACCTCTGCCTTCCCTTTTGTAAATACGAGCACACAGACATCTGCTGAATGTTGGTCTTAAATCATGACTTTAATTTCATATATCACACAGATACAACACTTGCTGTACGAGCCACAACTTGATAGTGCGTCCCTATCTGCAACTCTGTTGTCTGTTTATGTAACAATAAAGGAACTTACTGCAGATGATGTTAGCGTCAACATCTCCTTGTCAAGATGTACTGTCGTGATGTGGGGAGTTTCCTCCATCCGTCATCTCCACTGACTCTTTCACCCCACTGCTAAGTGGGTCTAAAGACAGACAGAAAAGAACCTAGGGACATGTGGGACATGTGGTATGAGGTCAGATGATTGCAGCAGTGTTAGTGAAATGTGTTGTCTTCTTATTGTGGCTTGGCTCTGCACTCCAGAGGCGGTTTTGACTTGGTGATTAGCTGCAGCATGATGCACCTCCATGGAGCAGTAGCTGGCAGGCGGTGAGGCCCATGGAGACAGAGTTCTGCCCATGCCAGGGCCCTCCGACTGGCCTGGGGTTTGGAAGCCAGCCCCTTCTCACCATGGAGGACCTCCATACAGTAGTTACTGGTGCACAGCTGGGCCCAGAAATCACTGGCACTGCAACCGACATGTGCTTGTGTGTGTATAATGATCTGCATCCTGTCTATTAGAACCACAAATATCCCTGTTGATAAGATGGAGTGTGAGATTAGATAAGACCTCCCTGTCTGTAAGCCAACATTCACTGCATGTATCAGACATCCAGTCTAATCTTCAGAGTGAGGAAGAAGTGACGTGAATTCAAAACCAGTGATGCTTTGAACTTTTGTCTGATGTGAGGACCTAAATGAGTCTATATGATGATCTATACAAGATAAGATTGATGATAAGAGTATTAGCATGTTTTTATAATCCAGTGTGCCACAATCAGATACTAAATATCCCATTTTAGTTCTAGGCTGTAAGGGTGTGAATGACTCCCTGTATACTATATACTTTTTTAGCATTGCATTCCTGAGCACGGGTATACACAACAAGGCTGTAAAAGCGGACGAGTCGGCGTGATGACATTTTGTAGTTTCATTTAGCCACTTGTTAGCAACCACCTTTTTTAAGACACTTAAAGGCTTCAACATTCACAAGTGGGGTATTTATTGATGTAATTTATGTCATAGGACAAAACATTAAAATGTCTTAAGCTTTTGTTAACCACAGACCTTATTTCAGGCATCCAACTAAAAACCCATTCAAAAACCCATTGACTTCCAGACGAGGGAACTGGAAATGCTAAAATGCTAACTCTAATCTGGGTTTTAGGACTCCTTCCTGTAGTACTCTACACGGGTGTGTTATGTAGCTAATGTAGCCTCAAGCAGAAAAGAAGAGATCTGCTAAGCCCACCACTTTCTAACTCCACCCCACCAGATTTTTTCATTTTTAAATTTGTAAACTGACACAAGTGACATCACTTGAGGCAATTCATCAGACTTTGCGCAGCTCACGTTCTGGAGCCACAAAAGGCTTTATTTCACATATACAGTAGTACTCCCCAAGACCTGTAAACAGACACTTGATGTGTAAAATATGTGGAGAAGGCAGCAGGAAAGGCAGTTTTGGGCTAGTAAGCATTTCCTCACCTTCTGATGAAGAACGCAAGACCAAACCGTCACGCCTTTGTTTTTTGAATAACTTCTCTATTTTTAGGCTTTGGGGGTCTACACTTCTACAAATGCACACCTACTGTCTACAATAAAGCTAGGATGGGTAATCTTGAGAAACTAGCAAGGGTACAATAGATTTAAAAAATGATCCAACCAAAAAAAACGAGCCCAGTGTTGCCAACTCGTTTCCAATGAAAGCATCTAGCAGCACTAGCTCCAAAAGTCCCTAAATCTAGAGAGAAAGTCGGCAACACTGACACAAATATAACAAAAATGTTTTTGAAGAAGATTACCAACCCTAGCTTTTAACACAAACTTGTCTCAGCTTTACTGTCTCTCTTAAAATTTGCGCAAAACCAACAGACCAAACCAACCAAAATTTAATTTAATGTTGTTCATTGACAGACAAGCGATAATAGTTATTGCGTGTATCATACATGGAGACTGTGAAACTGTCATCATAGAATATCTGTGGCTGTCTATTGGTTGTAATCATCGCAATTGGCGGCTTGACACAGTGACGAGTGTTTAAGCGTTAAACATGCATGGATGCATAGCATGTGCGCACACACACACACACACAGACACACCTAAATCTCTCACAGCTGTTAAATGTAACACATACACGCACACACACACACACACACACACACACACATACACACATTGTAATAAATCCATCATGGCCTCTGTGTCCCATTCTACCAGCTGCTCACTGCACTGCTACTACGTCTGTCTTGTTGCTAGGATACATACACACTCGGGGAGTAGCTCACCCCTTGTCATACACATTCTGTTTGTGCCCATACGCTGCCAAGGTGTCACTAAGTGTACACACACACACACACACACACACACTGAACGTCATGGCCCTGTACACACCACACTAAATCAAGAGAAGAAATTGTCCACTGACGTTTTCTACAGTATCACGGTTGTCTTTGTTCCACCTGGAAAGCCTCCTTCACATGTTAGTGTAAAATGTCATTTTTAATACCAGTGCCCCAGTGAGTTTATTACCATTTTAATTGATTAGAAAATGTGGCAGTGATTGGCTTCTCTCCCTCTTGTGTGCTGTTAACTCCCTGGACAAGAGGGGGCAGGATGGAGAGCTCATTGCTAGTGCACAAGTGCCATGAGGGGGCGCTATCTGTCTATCTACCTCATTGCTGTTTTAGTGAAGCATCACTTCCTCCTTATCAGCGAGGATACCTCGACAGTAGCTCTCTTCTCTCTGCTTGGCTCCCTCTCTGTTGTCTTTTTATCTCCTCCTAAGCCCGCCTCTCTGCTCATCCCCCACATCGTCTTTTTCCTCCCTCTTGGTTCCTTCCCTACCTTTTCTTTTCATCCTTACCTGCCTCTCCCCTTACCTCCAACCTCATCTCCTTCTCACTTTCTCTACCTGCCTCTCTTCTAGTTCCTTACATCGCAGCCAATTCGCTGCCTTCCCCCTCTTCCTCTCCTCTCTCAATTTTTGCCCTCCCTTCTTGCCTTCCCACAGCAACAGCAGATGAGATTCCCCTTTACAGAGCCTCCCTTCCCTGTCTCCCTTCATCTCTTCTTCCCTCCCTCCCTCTCTTGCTCCATGCATTCATCACTTTTGCCCCCTCAGGGCTTTGTTCTGCCTTAATCAGGAGCTTAAATGTTGCATTCTCACCCAGACAATGCCTGCCATTCAGTCTGGGCCTGTGTAAATAGGTGTGCCCTGTAAGTGCGCCAGCGGGCATGCCATGCCAGCCTCGCTGCGCTAGTGGTGATCAGCCATAGCCCCCAGCTACAGGAGGCACTGCTCCACGTACGCACACACTCACAAACATACACACAAACTAGCAGCAGCAGGAGGTGGAAGAGCAGAAACTTACTGAAGGCTGCCTTTGAAGTGCTGCCATACAAAGGCATGGCTGGCCAAAGCAACACTCACAAAACAGGCACATGGGCACAAATACTCATCCTTCAAATGGAGAGCAGGGAGAGGGATTCTTTTCATAATCAGCCATTTGCCTCCTGTCCGTACTTGGCCATTTCCTTTTCAGTTCCTCTGCTTCTGGCTTGCGGTCTTGACTTATTTGTATTTCTTAGCCGGAAATTGTGTTCGGTGGTAAAGAAGCGGAATAGTGACTAGAGGGTTATGTGGCTTCGGGAGACCAGCAGCCTGTTTCTTGGCCACCTGGCATGCTCTTTCTAGGAGGCACTGCAGGCCTCTACCCAGCTGGATGATGCTTGCTGTCAGACTGGTGTGTCAAATCCAGGCAAGCCAGCTTCCTCCCAACACCCCACCATCTGTCTGCGTCTACGATGGCACTCTACCTGCACGTACATAGAGATAAATAGGGAGTGCTTGACAAACTGTATGTTAGAAAGAGAGAAGCCTGCATATACACACAAAGAAATTAAATTGTATGTGCATTTTATGACCAAACCCAAGCTCAGTAGTAGTGCACATCCACCTAGCCTTTGATTGTGTATTCATATCAACTTACAATTTACAAAGAGGGAGAGAAGATAAAACAGAAAAGGGGTGGACAGACATACAAACGTGCACTAGGGAGACAGCAAGTAACACAGAAAGAAAAAAAAAATGTGAGCCACACTCGCCCATGCTATCTATCCTGCTCAGATGGCCATTTGGGCTTGTTAATCTATCGCCTGGTAACAGAGACAGCCTATCAACAACAGCCACGCCCCTCCGCACATGCTCATAGAGAGGGGCTCATTTGGATCTTTGAAGGGAAAACGTGCACACCACACCAAAATGCACACACACACACACACACATACATGTGCGCACGCACACACACAAAACTCCCCACAAATCCTGGCCTGTCATTGCTCTCCATTGTTTGGCTGCGGTTGCTTTCTCCTGGTGTGACTGCCAGCAGATGGCTAGCACTGAGCTGTCAGAGTCAGCCTGGGGCCCACACACACAGGCACACACACACACACACACACACACACACACACACACACACACACACAGAGAGAGAAACACTCACTCATACAAAGAGTGTCTTATTGCACACAGAGCATATGCACAGTGTCCACTGAATGGCTCTAGTATTGGCTCTATATCACTCCTCAAGGTCTGCGGATACTTCAGTTTAAACAGTATGTCACACTCTTTTATTCTTTTGCTATTTTTCCACACACACACACACACACACAGGCTCCCGATAGACTGTGGAGCCGCTCAGCTACAGGTGCCCCTCATGACCCCTCTCACTGTAATGACTGTGTAATCTCATAAAAGGGCCGCCTTACTGCATTAGCATGTGTAAAGGCCATTGTGTTTGTGTGTGTGTGTGTGCCTGTGCATAAGTAACTGTTTTGAAATCTTGCTTCTGCCGCCATCCTTTGCATCTTTGTGTGTATAAGTGTTTCTGTGCATGTATGTGTGTGTGTGCGTCGGGCTGTGTAGAAGCAGGTGTCAGGCCTAATGGAGTGTGTCGGCGCAGTGTAAAAGCAGCTGCTGCGGCCCGGGGTCGCCCGGGGTCGACCCGGGGTGAAAGGTCAGGGTCGGGGTGAGGAGTCGGCTGTAGCTACATGACATTCCTCTACTCGCTAATCATAGCTCTGATGAATGGCTGCAAAGTGGCAGCTGGTAGACAGGAGGCGGTGTGTGTGTGTGTGTGGCGGTGTCAAAGGGAGATACAGGGACGACGGAAAGAAGAGAGGGGAGGGGAAGGAAAGGAAAGGGGGAGGAGGAGATCTATACATCGCAACTAACTTCGCACACATTCACACAAGCAGGCAGGGCGAGTATTGACTGCACAGGGCTGTGATCCTGAAGGAGCTGTACATCAGAGGAGACAGGCACAACAACACAGGCTTTTGTCAATGTCGGAAAGTCCACACATATGCACAAAACCTCTACGCAGGCCCAAAGGCGCACATGCACGCATCGTCATCCTCTCTCTCTCTCACACACACACACACACACACACAGAGTTTGTTGTGTCTGCAGAAAGCTGGGACTAATGACAGGCTTTGTGTTGTGTGTGCTCACTCAGCTGCCCCCTGGACACACTTTACCCACCCAGCAGAAAACAACCCTTTGTGCTCTCTCTCTCTCTCTCTCACTCTCTCCTTCTATCTCTGTATCTCTCTCTATCTTGTTCTCGCTGTCTCCCCACTTTCTTCTCCCTATGGAGAATAGAGTTGTTTTGCTGTGCTCTGCTGTATATATTACCTACTGTATATATTTTCCTGGGGCCTGACAACAGATATATGAGTGCAGCAGTGTTTTTTGGCTGACACCAGCCTTTCACATTTACCATTAAACGGGGCAATAAAGCCTGTACATAAAAAATGACATTTTGATACAAACGGGGTTATTATTGAAGATGTTCATATTTACACTGTGGCTTTTGATATGATGTGCTAAATCATTGTAGATAAAACGGAACCACAGTGAGTTTTACAACTACCGTATACTCCAGCTTGGCAGAAAACTATGAGGAAAGAATATTTAGTAACAGTACAATGATGTTGATAGTTTCTCTGTGCCAGGATTGCACCTTAAAAAAAAACTTTACTATGGTTTTTCCTTTAACTATGCAATATTTATTGAAACTGTATTTCACCCAGTGGGCAACTCCGGGGTCTGAAAAATGAAGCCAATGCGGGTTTTGGAGTTGTACGTGTTTTTGTCGTGGAACTTTAACCCTTTCACAGTGTGTTTTCAGTTCATGAAAGTTAATTAGAACATTTTCAGTCGACTACAACTCCATTCGATCGGCAGAGTCCCTTTCCACCTTTTAAGTAAAAGCTAAAGACCCAACTCTTTCATGAACACCTCCGCACCTAATGACATCGATTCTATTGATGATGATGATGATGATGACGATGACATTGATGATGAGGATAATGAGGATGTTGTTGATGTTGATTAGGATATTCATGATGATGATGACATTGTTGATATTGTTAATGATGATGATGACAAAAAAAAATCTGCTTCAATACACCCTGTGCATTGCCTCTGTGCACTGCCTGTCGGCACCTGTGTCCAGTCAGACTTGAAGCTGTTGTTGGCACTTCTTCACGTTGTTCCTCCTATCAAGATCCTTACTTGTGTTGTACGAATTCCCAGATTTACGTCGCTTTGGACAAAAGCGTCTGCTAAATGAAAATGTAGAATTGTAGGATTGTAAAATGTCTTATTCAGCATTTGGTTGTACTTAGCTCCACCCTCTCGTGTCACTTCAGGTTGCAAAAAAACAATGTGGCGACACCAAAAACCGAGATGGCGACAGCCAAAATACCAAACTTAAGGTTCCAAAACTGTAGTCCACAAACCAATGAATGACCTCACGATGTCTACGTCCACTTCTTATATACAGTCTATGATTTCACCAGATTGTACAGGATATCATTTGGCTTGTTGAGTCATTTGAGAAGGAGTGTGTGTCACATGTTTTTCTATTCTTTGTTATAATATATGTATTACTCTTATGTTATCAGTCTGACATTATCTTTTTATCTTATGTGCTTGGTGATTATTCTCTTTATGTTTTATCTAATTAAGTAATCTAATGTTTTGTCTCAGCCAGGACATTTTGTTTAATCTTACTGAGGCCCTTTCCTGTTTAAAGAAGAAAGATAAAAACTTTGGCATTTGTCCCAAACTAGTCTCTCGTACTTCCAAAAACAGTTGTCAGCCACAGTAATGAAAGTAACAGTGGCCTACACCATTCCTACTGTGCCACAACTTGTGTTTGTTTTAGAGGCTGAGGAGAGAAATCTGTTTGCTTCTGCACATCAAGGTAAACGTTCACGTCTTTTAAATACGGCATTTATGTATAGCTGGAAACAAAGAGTGTCAGTAGTGCAGATGCATACAACACACAAACGCACACCCTTTGATTTGTCAAGCCGCAACGAGCAGCCTCTCTGTCCGTCTGTTTATCTGCCCATCCACTTCTCCCTCCTCCTGATTTGTATCCTTCCATCTTTCCTCTGCATCATATCTAAATGCCATCGAGGAGAGCCGAGTGCAGCAGAGATTTCTGCTCATAATGTCACAGTGCTGCCCAGAGGAGTGTTTTATATTGACCCGTGTGTGTCTCCGTACCAGCTTTCCCTGCTACATGTATATAAGCAGTACACACAACATGCATGCTGTTATTTTCAGGAACAGTCTGGAAGCATGTAATGGATAACAAACATAGATGCTGTTGTTGTAGGTTCACTTCTGACATATTAAATGAAAGGAAAAATTAATTGACTTAATCCTTTTGTGCAAGTCTTCTCTTTATGGATTCTAACCTTCTTCACAAACACATAAAGGACTCAGGTGTATCCTCAAATCCTAGAGGAACTGGAAGGCAAACACTGTGCGTGTGTGTACATGTAGTCAGTGCTGCGCAGACGGTCAAACGGTCAACTTGTTTTTGCTCTGACAGCCGGGCTAAGCAGGAAGAAGCCAATCGATAGCACTTACCCTCTTCCTGTTAGAGTTCCCAACAGACTTGGGAGAAAGACGCAGCGCTGCAGTCGTCACCAGCTGTGTGTGTGTGTCTTTGAGTATAGATGCGACTACCTGTCTGTACTCACTTATTGTGTATAAAGCATTGTGTCTGCGGCTGAGTAAGATTGAGTGCATTTATGTATTTGGAACATTAGCCCAAGGACACACTGTAGTGCAATGAAGAAGCATTTCTCTTGATTTATTGACATCCGTCTAGTCTCTCCTCACCCCGCACCAAACTGCAGGTTTAACCTATCTAAGTCTCAATTCAAATAACTCTCAAATAGTAGTCTGATAACCTTGGATTTGAATTCGGAAGATAAACTAAAAAGGATCAAACAGACAGGAGTAAAAGACAGTATTCATACAGATATATGCAGTAGTTGCAGTAGTAATGGAAGTCCCTCCCTGCTCCTGCTCAGTGTACTATGACCTGCCTTAAAGGGGGGGGGAGAAAAAATGCCCCACAGGGATCAATAAAGTATCACACAGTTATTGAGGCACTTGTACCCATGCATCCTGTTCCCGGGGACAAACCAACCCAGGAAGTGGCCAAATGTTTACTGCGATACATCAAATGCTGCGCTTTCCTTCCTTTGAGCTCCGCTCTCCATCAGGATGCACATGTTTTACAACCAAAACATCACTGGCATTTGAAGGACAGGATGATAGTGAGCGCTGAGGTCATATCAGCACCCACTTTGGCTGATACACTGACCTCCAGTATCCTGTGCTGCTGGGGAGTGTGCTTTTGCTTGTGTGTGCACCATGCAGGTTAGACTGAAAACGTACTGCCGATTCAGTCCGAATCTTATTAGCAATTCTAATCTTTGCTCCATGGTCGTGTTCTAGTGTTGCAGTTAAAGGATGTCTTTTATTTGACTATACATGTCATATGGTCAGCCATGCAAATGTTTGATTTTGGGTGAAGGCAGCTTGAGCAATATGCCACATGATGAATCTTGATAATATTGTGCCTTTTGTTGCTGTGGGGTTAGTATTCCAGCTGTGTGTGCATCAGGGCTGTGTAGTAGCAAGAATCTTGCAATAACATACATAACATGATACAGGGTTTACGACTCAATATATTGTGATACTGTAAGCAAGGTGATATATTGTGATTTTAGTAAAAAAAAAAAGAGTTACTCTGTGAAATGGCTAGGACTAACATCATTACACATGAATACAATTGGACTCATTGGATCAACAAGAGTCTCAGTTTTACATTTATACAGAATTCATGCAATTCTAAGACTGTTTAGAGACCCCACTATGCAGAAATATCCTGATTTTGGAGAATCGATACATCGCAAAATATAATATTGCGATACTCGTGTATCGATATTTTCTTACACCCCAATTATGTATGTGTTTGTGCATTTTTTACATATACAGTAAACTTTAAAAGTTCTTTACAAGTATCGGCTTATATTAAAAAGGGAACTGACTAAAGATGGCTGACAGGATATTTGGTGCATGCATGTGCACCTCTGTATGCATCTATTTGTGTCTTTTGTCTTATTGTGTCTATCCATCTGCCCTCAGACGAGCCTCCGTTTGCTCGGTTTGCTTCTGTTGGGCTTCCTGTCCTTCTGCCCTTGACTGATCCAAGCCTGACCTATGTTTGGGCCCTGGGCCTCCCCATGGCTACTGTATGGGCTTGCGTGTGTGTGCATATATGTGTGTGTTTGTGTGTGCATGTGTGGCCAGCACAGGGTGGTGGGGTGTAATTTGAGCCCTAGGCTAGGACAGGACTGCTGCAGACTCCATCCAGGCAGAAAAAGCAAGACATGGGAGCCGCAGGGTGGGCAGTGAGAGAGAGAGGGCAGGACAGCTGAAAGAGTAAGAAGAGGGAAGGTTGAAGAGAGAGAGAGAGAGAGAGCGAGAGAGAGTAATGGACAAAGAGTAGTAAGGCTCTTTTTAACTCGGCCTCCGTGAAAGAGAGATGTCAGTCTGTGTCAGTTCGCTCCACTAACCAGCCTGTAGCAGGAGAAACAGATCTCTCCCTCCCTCTCTCTCACACTTCCTTGCTTTCTCTCCCTCCCGCTCCCTCCCACACCATTTCTATCTACTTTCCTCTCTCATATCTTTTGGTGATAGCTTTTCTGCCTCAGTTGAGAGAAGCAGAAACACTCCACAGCTCAGGGGAAAACAGCAAGACTAAGTAAAAGACCAAGCAGTGAACCAGTCGTCTCTAAAAGGCAGGCAATGTATAGTGCGGGTCTCCTCCTGATCACACTTCGGGTGAGTGAGAACGGGCTGCTCCGAATGCTGTAGTAGAGTAAGGCCCTGAAGGCAGGGCATGCTGCCGGCTCTGCTGCAGCGTTTCCCTCAGTGTTTTCAGGAGGGCAGCACACAACTCTTCAAACACAGAAGGGATCAAATCTTCAAATCCCCTGGAAATGTCAACCACGTTTGAGGAAATGTCAGTAAGGCTGAGAACACACGCAGACACACATCGGCCCGAGCGTGCGCACACACAGGCACTCACACTCAACACCATGGCAAGAAAGGCAAACGTGATATAGGACAGTCACGTCCTGTGGCGGAAATCGGCTTCATCTCCCTCATTTCTCCAAATCTCAAGGGAGAATCACTGCATGCCTCTGGTGGTATTTATTCCCAGTAATGTTGAAGTTCTAATCCGTGGCATTTTCACATGAATAAACATAACATGAAATGATGTAACACAATAGGGATTCAACTGGTAATGCCAGTGCAGTGAAGGCAGAACAACAGCTGGACGTGGCACCAGAGGAAACTGAGGAATAAATACATGATTCATTGCTTTAAGGTCTTTCAAAAGTCTGTACTCATCTTAGTTGACTCTGTAGCTGGTTGTAAAGAATGATTTCATGAAATTATCGTTTCGGTATCACTTTCTATGACGCCCATGTCTTTAATGCATTATAAACATATTTCTAATGTGTTATAATGTGCTTATAGCACTGTATAATTTTAGTTATAAGCACTCATAAATATTCATAATGCTTTATAGCAATAATAATAGCAACACATTATTAAGCATTTTATTATGAATTATAAGGTTAAGTGTCATAATACTTCATAATTACTGGTCACTCGCTGACATTTTTGCAAGGTTCATAGTATATTATAATTCCCATAGTTGTAATACATTATAATCATTTTATAATACATTATAATCACTATTATAATACATTATAATGTGATTATAAGTTACTCTAAGTGGTCGTTAGTTGCTTTATTTTGTGTGTTGTTTTTGCACAGATTTAATTTTAATTTATCACAATTAATCAATTAATCACATTATAATGTATTACAACTATGAGAATTATTATACACTGTGTTTGAGTATCATGATACTTTTCATTTTAAAATGCATTACGATGTGCAATGATTATTGTTAAAAGCATTATGTATATTTATGAATGCTTATAACTAGTGCTGTGTATTTGCAAGAATCTGGCGATATGATACGTATCACGATACAGGGGTTACGATTCAATATATTGCGATATATTGTGATACTGTAAGTAAGGCGATATTGTGATTTTTTTTTTAATCTACTTTTAGGAAAACTGTCATAATATAAAGAATACACCGCCATATGCATAAAATCAAAGTTTGAAAAAGTTTACTTTTTTATGCCATCCAATAGTGGGATCTGCATTTGCATTTATCACAGTCCCTGTAACATCCAACATCATAGCACTACTTTGTGAGGGCACATACACTGAGAGGGCGCATCTCTTTGCAAAAGAAATAAAGTATTGACTAAACTGTAAACTATTGATTAAAAGTCGATACAGTGTTTTCAATACAGTTTCACAAAACATGATATCGCGATATTCGATTTTTTCGATATTTTCTACACCCCTACTTATAACTATAATTATACAGTGCTATAAGTGGATTTAAATGCATTAGTATGTTTATATTGCATTCTAGACAATGATTCAATTCCTGGTCTTACTCCCTCCATAGTTCCTGTAAAATAGATAATAAGGAACACTTTTAATTAAACATCAAAAGTCCTCATATGTAGATCTTTAGTCGCCTCAGGTGATCTCATCTGCAGCCGCTGACATCATCCTGTGTTCCCATTGATTGATCCTCACCCCCGCTGACTAACTTATCGACATCCTCAAGTGTATTTCCTGTCTAGACTGTCAGCAGTGTTTATGGATGGCTCTGGCCCCCGGTGACACACACGCACACACACACACACACACATGTGCGCCCACCTCCTCTGCTTATCGATGTATCCTTTTGCTTCTGACTCCGTCCTCCTCCTTAATGAATCTGGTAGGTGTTGAACTGCAGATGTTGTGCAGGGCTCAAGTATCGACGGACACGGACATGATGAAAGAGCTTGTCCCTGGGGAGGTCTGGGTTAGCTCACAATGAGTGTGTGTGTGAGAGAAAGAGAGAGTTATTGTTAGAGGGTGCATGTGTATCACCCCATCACTCCCTGTGTGTCACTACCAGGCAGCGATATTGAGTCCAGAGTATAGGGTGAGTGTGTGCAAGACAGTGTCAGCACTGCTTCAAGAGGTTGACAGGTGAGACGTGGCTTGAGACAGGCAAACAACTAGAGAGGTTGTGACTGTCTTGATTGACAAGCCTCTGTCTCGAACACACTCGTACACGCACACAAGCAGCACTCACACTTTCCTCTTTGCAAGCCCTCTGGACTCTTTGTTTATCTGTAGCATCAAATCAAGATCTGCACTTATGCTAATGTATTGTGATCCTTTGGGGGCATACAGTACTCCACACTGCTGTGTGATTTCTGCTGGCAGGCTCTCTCCATGTCCTGCAACATCATCCATTACCAACTTCCTCCTTACCGATTAGAGGAGATAATGTTGAACTGACGAATTAACCTCAATTAGTGCTACCACTCTAGATCCTTCTCATTTCACCTCCTGACTCCTGCGCTGCATCTCACATGTCCCTGGTCTATTCCTACTTGGGCATATATCAAGTGTGCATTTAAACTCAAGCTTTGTCTCAAATTGGATACTTCTGTTAGTACACTTCCATGTAGTACGCTGTGCACATTATGTACTTACTTGTGTAGTGCGTGAATTTCAACAGGGCTGTTGTGCACTTACCGGGAGCTCTGTAGATCAGCTGGTGATGGTCAGCCACGGACATCACGCCGTATCGGCAGTAATTCAATTCAGACGAATAAATTAACCCAATAATGGCTTCTATCCGACTACACTATAGTAGTACTTAGTGAAAAAGAAACACTTGTATTAATAAAATGTTGTTTATTACACGGCTTTGTTGAATACTCTATTCTGATCATGGCGTTCTACTGTCCCTTATTTCTTTATAGCAGACCGTTGCTATGTATAACCGACCGTTGCTATGGGTGCAGTTCTGATGTCGGACTCTAGAGGACTGTTTTTGTGTCAAATTATTGATTTCTTAAGTAAGTATCCGTGTAATAAGCGGGATAATGTACAGCGAGCTGGTCATTGTTGTGAATTAAGATGAGTACCACATCGCCTTGTTGGGGTTTAATTCACAACAATGACCGGCTCGCTGTACACAATCCCTATCATAGTTCAGTGTTTGCCGTTTCAATCGCAACCGCTGCAGCTTCCTCAACCACCATTTCCACACGTTTGAAATAGGTTGGTGGCCCCTCACCTTCTACTACATAGCAAAGAAGGCGACCGACATTTTGAATGACGTTTTGAGTACATCTGGGTACCTAAGGTGCACTGCATTTTGACATACTGTATGCAAATTGAGACTCAGTTTTAAATTTAAAAAAAAGCAAAAAATATAGCTTTATTTTAGTTTTATTTAGTCCTGCTGTGGCATCAAAGAACTTAACTTTGGCTGGTGATCATGGCAAACATTACTTGTTAACATTGTCACTGTAAGAATGTTAGCATGCTGTTGTTAGCACAAGAACTGCCCTTTAAGCTCATAAGTAGCTAATGGTTGTGCCCACAGTAACTCAGTGTTATGTAACATGACATACTGTAAGTAATCATGCCCCTCCTTAATTATATGGGCATAGATGAGTCATTTGGGAGCAATGATAGCAACAGCTAAATGCGTACCATCAAATGTTGGCAGCCCAGCTTGTTCTTTAAGGCCAGTATGTTGAGTGTTACTTTCCACCATCTGTTTTTGTGGACGAGAGAAGCAACAATATCTCAGTGATTAGATTAGAAAGGCTCACGGCCCTGAACTGACAGAGCAGTTCAAACACTTAGTTTCCTCTCTAAATCCTATCTTTCACAGTTTGATATAAATAAATAAGACCTTCACATGTGCACTTTTACTAAAAGAAAAGAAGAAAAGACAGACAGCAAATAGGCTGAACGAGAGACAGAAAAGGTTAAGAAACCTGTAGTTTCTAGAGTAGAGGTAATCCCCAGGCTCAGACATGACTATTTACCTGCAAGTTTTTTTTTGTGCTTACACCTGACGTGTTAGGGATACAGGCACGCCTAGCGAATCTCACGAGGAACACAAGATAAGCAGGGAAACTCGACAAAGCAAAGAAGTGACTATACCCAGTCTCTAGTAACACACATACACAAATACACTCGCATGAGAATCCCAATACTTCAGTGGCATAGCCATTAGCGAGAGTGCGTGGGAGAGGTGGATCGTTAGCTTGAACAAAGGGTGAGTTTATTGTTAAGTGAGGTGTGTTTAAATGCTTTTTAACTGCTGGTGTGGCGGTGAGGCAGCTGTCTGGGCTTGAAGAGAGGGCAGGTGGGCAGGTCTGAGAGACTGAGAGGCAGTTGAAACAAACTTCCAACCCCAAAAATCC
The DNA here is from genome assembly GCF_015220745.1 of Sebastes umbrosus. Taxonomy (NCBI): domain Eukaryota; kingdom Metazoa; phylum Chordata; class Actinopteri; order Perciformes; family Sebastidae; genus Sebastes; species Sebastes umbrosus. The sequence continues at coordinate 19,591,966 of NC_051270.1, forward strand.
CCCTGACCAGCAGGTGGATTATAGGCCAACAGCAAAAACACTTTTTTTGTGTCATAGCTACTATTTACAGTCTGTAACTGTAGGAGGCAGCGTTGATGCACATTGATGCTCACTAACACCTGCATACACACTCAAAAATAAAAGCACTACTAACTACTTCCCCCCCCGGCTCCTCATGAGAAGTCATTAGGAATGTGTCTGTGTGTTTTATTTTTAGCAGTGTGTGTTTAGGAGGGGTTGTGGAGTCTCGTCAGTCTTCAGGGCCCTCCTATCTGCTCTGTCGCTCTGTGTCTCTGTCTCCAGCTGAGAGCTATGTATATTTCATCAGCCCAGGGTGCCTTTTTGTCTTAAGATGCGCTGCACCTCCCCTGCCTGTCTCTCTGCTGCTCGTCAATGGAGGGAGCCATCACAGCCTCTTTTAAACTCTCCCCCACTTTCTCTCTCTCTCTCTCTCTCTGTGTCTCCACACTGACAGCCACCCTCTGCTTCTCCCTCTGCTTTTCATGGTCAGCTTGTCTCGCTCCTGAAGGCTCATCCCTCTTTCCTCTTTCAGCTGTGGAGGGGAGCAGAGTGGAGCACATCCAAACAGACTTGGGCTGTCAGGAAAACTCTTTCTCTCCCTCTGTCTCTCTCCGTCTTTGATTCCGTCTGTCTGTCTGTCCTCTGTTTTGCGGCTCTGTCACTTCAGGGAAGGGACACTTCTTCACCCAGCGCTGCATCCCCTTTAGTTGTTGTCTTTTTATAGAAAGAAATCTGAGTGCTGTGACAGCAGCTAAAAATGGTTGCACCAATGATGGGCTACATCAGCAGTTAATTGCTATATTTGCACCATCAGTGTCTTTTTTATTGTTTCGGTTTTAGTATTATGTCAATATCGCTGTTACCCCCAAACATTTTTGTTCTTATACCTGTCTTATTCTATATAGCTTGTTTTTATTCTTTATTCTCTTGGATTTTTAGTGACTGCTTTTATTTAAATGTGTTTTTATAATGTGTTTATTTTGCACTTTGTCTCGATGCTTTTGATGTTTTATGTAAAGCGCTTTGAATTGCCTTGTTGCTGAAATGTGCTCTATAAATAAACTTGCCTTGCCTTCTGTAACATTATCACGGCACCCCTCAGTATCAACCCATTCTCACTCCCAACTCGTCAAATACAGCCGTTTCGTAAATGCCCCTCGGCATTGGAAACCGACGCAGTGAGGCACTCTTTAGCAACAGTATGTGACGAACAATTCCATTTGTGGGTCAAACAAACACAAGACTTTCAACCAGGAGGCCAGTGTTTATGTCCCGAGTGAAACTAAAAGTTGACTTATTTTGTCACGTCAGTCTTTAGTCACGTACCTCGTTGGCATCGTCAGTCCCGTGAGTCACCTGAGTTGCTAGTCAGTGAAGTTAACGTCACCCACGACCATTTCCTAACGCTAACTAAGTGGTTGTGTTGCCTAAACCTAACTTCCTGTGAAAACGGAACTTTATTTTGAAAGGACACTATGCATGTAACCAGCGTATATTGACACGCCGTCCCTGGTCCATCCAAAAGTAACACAAGAGGGGTACCCCGTGCGTCGGTCTCCGATGCCGAGGGGCACTGACCAAGCGGCGGTATTTGATGAGTTGGGAGTGAGAATGTGTTGTTAGTATACAGTATGTCTGTGTAGCAGAATCAGAATCTGTATCTAGTCAAGTGGACTTATATTGAAGTCACTCATTGATTCAATTTGAATTAATTAACTCCAGCTCTCTCTTAAATACGGACATTGAAGTCTTCCTTTGTTTCATGTATGTTAATCATGTCTTTGTATCTTTCAGACGTGTACTGTGATTGAGAGTGCGGCGGGAGCCAGTAAGGAGGTGGACTCGGGGCCTTCGCAGCCTGCAGGTGACCACACACCTTCTCACCCAGTGACCTCGGAGACAGAGAAACCCGACCGCCCACCTTCCAGTGAGTATAGCTCTTCCAAATACCAGATCACAGTCTGCAATGTTATGTTTTTAAGCGTTTCATTTTTTACTCTCCTCTGTCTTCATCCTTTTTTGTACTTCTGTTTTGTTGCTGTGGCTTCAAATAATGCTGTCTGGTTCACTTTAAAGTCCCGTTTATATGATGTGACTGCAGAGTTCATAGCATTTCACACCAGTGTGATCTTTGATAGATGTTAGTACACACCACTGCAATTAAATATCCCTGTGGCTATTCTCCAATCACAGCATTATCTGACACATTTGTTATGTTGTTTCACGTTGCATTTCTTGATCTCGTCACTCTGTGTGGCCACAACTGTGAGAGAGACGTTCACTCTGAAAATGCAGTAGTAAATGTGTTGGTTCATTCAACTACTAAGAATAAGCCATACCCTCTGAATGCACATCTCTTCACTTAGTGGGTATCTTATCTCTGCTTCCTTTTTCCTGTGTGAGGTGTCCTCCTGACCATGCTGTGTGGCAACACAGGAAGTGGTGAGACCCCTGGCGTGAATGAGATTAGGTCTGAGGCGGCTTTAACACTCATCGAAGAGTTAAAAAAAAATCTATTGAGTTCTTCTTTTTAGACATGTGCTGTCACGTCTAACATTTCACCCTCTTGTAACGCTTCAACCACACTTCCACCACCATTGTATTTTATCTATATACACCTAACATAGCGATAACCCCCACCCAAACTGGATTAACTCTTCATTTTCCATCTTTTGTCATTGCAACAGTCAACCTATACATGCTGCCGTGTGAGACCAGGAGGAGGTAATAATGATTTCCCTGCAGTTTGTTTTGCAAATGTGCAGGCGATCTGATCCCTCACCTCCTTTCAATGCATTGTTCAACAGCAACTGCTTTTAATTGTCAACCATGCAAACCCAACCTGCCCTCAAAGCATACACACAAAGACTCTCAATCCCTACATGTCAATCTACCCACACAAATGCACATGCTTACACACAGTGGGCTACCTCTGGGTCTGAGAAGTGAAGCCAATGCTGAAGTGCCTTAAACTTGCATTCTTTCTAACAGCCAGCAGGGGGCGACTTCTCTGGTTGCCGAAAAAAGTCTGATTGTGTAGAAGTCTATGAGAAAATGACCCTACTTCTCACTTGATTTATTACCTCAGTAAACATTGGAAACATGAGTTTATGGTCTCAATTGCTAGTTTCAAGTCTTCTTCAATACAGCATGATGTTCATTTAGTAAATTATGGTCCCATTTAGAGTCAAATAGACCATGAAGCAGGGGATGCTTTAGGGCGTGGTTACCTTGTGATTGACAGGTCGCTACCACGGTGTTGTACGGCTTGGGAGTTGCCCGTGTTTTCATCGTACAACTTTAACCCTTTCACAGTGTGTTTTCAGTTCATGAAAGTTAATTGTAACATTTTGGTCACCTAAAAATGTCTTATTCAGTGTTCGCTTGTACTTAGCTCCAGCCTCTCATGTTACTTCTGGTTGCAAAAGAACAAGATGGCGACAGACAAAATGCCAAACTCAAGGCTTCAAAATCCAATGGGTGACGTTATAGTGACTACGTCCACTTCTTATATACAGTCTGTGCTTTCACACCATATTTCACTCTTTTTTTCTGCTTTTTTTCATCTGATGTTAATCTGAGGTTCCACTTTGGGAACCACTGATCAGTTAGTTTCGTATTTCCACCAACCTCGACCCAGAGTAATGGATTATAGGTTTTACAGTCATTTCACTCCCATCTCCTTCATCGTATAGTATATGAATAAGCAATTTGTTGGGATGCTGGTGAAGGAAAGGATGATAGTGATAAAACGAGGCTGAGAGATGAGTTGGAGGAAGTCATGATGAAGCAGGGGCAGACACAAAAAATAAGTGACATGTGAGCGTGTATGTGTGCGAGTATGCCCCGAGGGAGGCCATCACTACAGTGGGTTTTGGAGCTCAGTGCGTTTATGTGGAAAGTGCTGCTGTCTCCTCTTATCAGTGTAGCTGGACTGCCTTTTCACTGGGTATCTATTCCATCTGATCCTCTCTTTTTTTTACACAAGCGTTTACACTTCTAAACACAGGAGTTTTGTAAATGAAGTTTCTTAACTCTCCACCCTCCCTTTTTTCACTTCCTCTCCTCCTCTTCTATCTTTCTCTTGCTCACCACTCCCTCCTGCTCACGCCACTCTCTCTCTCTTTTCTCTAAGGCTATTTCTGTTTAGCCGTGAGGGCCCCCCTGTCGTTTACAGAAACTCATCTCAAGCGCTCTTTCCGACTGAACCGACACACACACACACACACACACACACACACACACCCACACCGGCACATCAGCAACCACAACACACTCAAAGGCACCTGGTTAAACAGTCATGACAAACAGGGCCACACTGCACACCCACAGACGCACGTAAAACGCAGAAGAATGAGCGTTTCTCCCAGTGGTCTAGTGTGGCTTGAGAACAGGGTTTTCATGAGTTATTTAAGTGCCCTCCTTCATGCGTGTTGCGCTGCGGCTCGCACCGACATGACACGGCCCATTTCCTCTGCTCGGGCTAGGAACGTGACACAAGACACACTTGCGGTGTTCACACACACAGAGTAGAGGAGGTGCACAATCAGTCATGATCTTAAGACTGTTGGGTTTAAATCATTAAATGGGCCCCAACTTAACAGCTAGAGTGAAGCTAAAGGGTGAGGCTTCAGACACTTGATGTTACACAGTCCTGCTGTCCACTGCAGTCTGGGTTTTAATTGTGCTTGTGTGAATATTTAGTGGCTTAATGGTCACAGCTCTAATGTAAATATTTGCTTTGACCAAGTGGCATACAGAGAGGGAGGCAGTGTGCTCTCACATCGCATTGCGGTGTTAAAGAACGTCAGCATGTGAGTTAAGCTGGGGACACACCAACCCAACATCAGAGAACTAGCGGCGACAAAGGCCGCTTGTGGCGATTTTTTAAATTTGGCTGACAAGTTGCAGCCGAACACACCGCAAAGACTACAGCCGACGGCCAGTTAGCGCGTACGTTCTGCGCATGCAAGATGTAATAACTTTCCACACCAGCAGGTCGTGGTAGTCTGCATTCGTCATTCAAAAAGGGAAAACCGGAAGACCGAGGACTGCGGATATACACGCTGTTGTTATGATACGTACATGAAACAAAGCGGCGTTTCCTGACCATTTTCACATCACACTCACCACTTAGCTTCTTTCCAGATGGCCATGTCGCTGTGAAAATATCTGTGTATTTGAATGATCAAATGAGATGAAAATTAAAATGTGTCTTTTCCTGATTTCTGTCACTGACGGGCTCTGCCGCTGATTCAACATGCTGAATTGAAAAAAACCTCCAACACGGGCGGACTAGAGCCGGCGTTGCGGGACACACTGAAAAAACTGTACGACAGCTGACCGTCAGCTCGGTGTTTCGGGGCCTTTAATGAGATCTCCATATATATGGAGACAACAGATCCCCATTTCTCATTTCAAATGTCGAAACGTGTTGCGGCCCATCAAGAGCCCCTGCCTATCTGACAGGAAACATCTGGGCTGACCACAATGTGTTTCAGGCCCGTGGACCCGTGAACACATTTGCTGAATGCTTCACATACAGTACATCAGCAGTCACTCAGGCTCAAAACAACCACACAGTCAATACATCACTATTAGTGGTGGAGGAACAAGGTAAACCTCCCTGCTGTACTGTCGACATCTAATGGAGGGAGGGGCCCACAGGACTAATGTAAACGGCAGAATATATTTGTACCATTATGCTCTTCTTTGTCTGCACAGTTAAAGCATCTACCACTCTTGCCTCTTGTGTGAGTTTAGCCTTTTTCTACATTTAATGTCTTCCCTTCTGCTGCTTTATCACAGCCCTCTTGCTTCAATCTTGTCATACTGAGCAAATACATTTAGAGATATGTATGTTTATGTATGTGTGTACATAATGTGTGTGTGTCTTTGAATTACACGTTCTGATGATGTGATTGTCATGCGATAGGCTGTGAGTGTGTTTTGATTGCACAGCTGGACTTGGCAAGACTTGGCGGTCTTGAGCGCTTGGCTTCTGGCCAGTTCAATACAATTACAATTACCCACCGCGGGAGCATGGAGCACCACTGAAGATGGGCTGTGGGTGCTGGTTGGGGCACAGAGAGGGGGTAATTCACAGTATCTGGCAACCCGCCTTTGCTCGGGAGGAGGATCAATGTCTGAGCCGCTGCTTGCTTTAGCCGCCGCGGTTAACATTTCACATTAAGAGTCTTGCATGCAGCGGTGTGGTTCAATCCATAAACAGCCATGTTACAAGAGCACACACATTAAATGAGGAACAGTCTGTCCATGAGAGGGTGATTACAGCCGCCCCACCCTTGTGTCTCTTGTCCAGAGAACAGAGCAGCAGGTGGAGGGATGAGAGTAGCTGAGGGATGTCAGGAGCAGTGTGCTGGGGGGGGGGTGGGAAGGTATGGGGAGGATGGCGAGAGGAGGACAAGGACACTGAATGGAGAGACGACAGGGGATGTGTTTGGAGAGAGAGATCAGAGGGTGACAGAGGAGGCATGGAGAGGAATGCCACTGCTTGCCCCCCCCCCCCCCTCCGACTCCCTCTCTTTTCTTCTTTTCTTTTGTCCCCCTCAGTAGGGGTGACAGGAGGGTGGGCTAACTTCGAATGACAGTGACAAGCTTGCCACCGCTCCCATGAAGCACAGCAGATGGAAGTGTGTGTGTATGTGTGTGTGTACGTGCGATTAAAATGCCACCGGAGACCAGGGTATACCGAGTCTCTTGGCAGCGCCACGCTTGGCAGAGCGCCACCTCACTGCCCTCTTTTTCCAGCCCAGCAGAGTGGGCGTTGAGGTGTGTGTGTGTTAAGTGAGGGGAGGCAGTCTCAACAAACAAATATTAATTCACAGTGTTCCCATTGTCTGTTCCATTATATCCTTTCTTCAGGGGGCAAGCGAGCTGGATGGCCTGTGTGGCTGTTTGTTCATCCATCTATTTGAGTAATTCAGTAATGAAATGATCACAGGATCTTTTGAGAAACAGAGCTCTGTTCTGCAGTGTGGCGCCAGTCCTGGCGGGCATGGGGGGAATTAGTCAGGAGACAGTGGGTTTGGCGCTGTGCCTCGGTTATTAGCCACTCACAGGGTGGGCACGGGGTTGTGCCCCGACTCAATCACTCACTGTGTTTGCGTGTGTGTGCTTAATGTGTTTGTTTCTGTGCGTGTGTGTTTGTGCGCATTCGAGTCAGGATTCTCTTCTGGTCACACTGACCTTATTGTGCAATCACTTCTGGTTGATTTGTACCCTTTCCAACACATTCCTCTCTCCGAAAGGCTGAGAAACAGGCCGTTAACCCCCTCTCCCCCCCTCTCGCTCACTCTCTCTCGTCTTCCCTCCGGATGGGTTTGATTTAGTGACTGTGGTTTTCCATCCAGAGCCTGGGAGCCAGAAAGAGTAGACTTAGGGAGAGACCTATGGATTCACAGCCAGCGGAGCACGTCATTACTTGGCCATAGCTCATCAGCAGATACATCAGCAGGCTGGGGCGCTAATAGATGCGAGCTGTCGCCGTTCGGGAAGTAATAAACCTCTCTTCATTTCATCCCCTTAATTATTTCCTTCTCACGCGTTGCATGAATTGCACTAAATGATGACAGCAAAGAGCATCTGAGAGTGTGTTGTGTTATTCAAAGGCTGAATATTTGCCTGCATTATACAGCATATATAATATAACACTCAACTTTGTGCCATGTGAACCAAAGAATTCCTCTTTTTGGGTTCAGGAGAAGTTGTATTCAGGCCCTTAGTGAGGCCACCCGATGTGAGGTTAATGCTCAGTGTAGAGCGGCGAGGTCAGGTTACAGACGTTTCAGCAGTAGCCCTGAAAAAGATGACCACTTAGTGAGAGCCCTCCAGACTGACCTTTGACCTCACAAAGGAAACAGGTGTTCAGGCAGGATTAAGCCTGACTGCCTGCACACTCAGAGCCGGTAGCAGGCTGTATTGTGCATCTGTTTCTTTTTATTTACAGCAGATTGAAATAAGAAAACCTTACAATATAATACGGCAACACAACAAACCATAGAGGTGAGATCAATCCATATTTGAGTGAAAGTGTATTATACATTTCTGAATGAAATAAGGGGTTTTATTATTTATTTAACAGCTGAGCAATATCTCATTCATTCCTTTTCTTTTGTTTTTCCTCATGTCTTTTTCTTTATATCTCCTTTTCTCTCCCTCCCTCACTGCCACCCCATGACTTCAATCATCCCTTCCTCCCACCCAGCCTCCCCGTCTCCACCACCTCCACCCTTTTCTCCCTCCTTCCCTTCTCCCCGTCGATCCCTCTCTCCTTCCCTCTCTCTCAAACTGTCCTCCACTGTCAGGCGACTTGGCTGAGGCTAAGTGCTTTTTGCTGTCTCGCTGCAGGTGGGACTGTAATAAAGCTTGTCAGTGGGAGGCATGGGTCGCACTGTCACATGCTCTTTGCCTCCCCTCTGTTAACTCCCTCCTCCATCTCCTTCCAACCATCCCCCCATCCCTGCCACCACCACCACCACTACTCTCCTCTGCTTTTATTTCTCCTCTCTCATTTGTCTGCCTTTTCTTCCCCATTTCGTCTTGCTCTTACCCGAAACTGTGCTCCTTGACTTGTCTCTCATCTCTCTCTCTCTCTCTCTGGTTTCCTTGCCAACGGCACTTTCAGGAACATGATGAAGAAGAGCAGCAACAGGAGACACCCCTCTCAACATAACAACCACACACACACACACACACACACACACACACACACACACACACACACACACAATCCATGTAAATGACTCCAGGTGAGGTTGTATTGTTTGCCCAGCTGCTCCTGCTAACCAGCCTCTCCTGTTCCATAGTAAACCAGCAGGCTGCTGCATGGAAATCAGCTTCCTCTACACAAAACAGTTCTCTGTTCCCCCTTGTCTTTTTATGTTTGCGGACAGCGTATGTTTGTGTAGACGTGTGTGCTTGTTACTGCACATTACACTCAAAGGGCATCTAAAGGTTGGAGCTGGTACACTATTTGCATGCATGTTTTTCAGGCTCATTTAAACCCATTTCTTATTCCGGTGTGTGTGTGTGTGTGTGTGTGTGTGTGTGTGTGTGCGTGCGTGTGTGTGTGTGTGTGTGTGTGTGTGCAGCTTCTAATTGAAATGGCTTATACACAGTATCTTACTTGTTCTAGCCACAGGATGGCAATACTGAGCCCCTTCTTTAAAGGAATCCTTCTTTACCTCCTACAGGCCACTGTTCATTCACACATACACACACACACACACGCACGCACACACACACACACACACACACACACACACACACACACACAGCCCTCTTTAGTCTGAGTTAGCCCAGGCTTGTATAAGGTGACGGAGTGCGGTGAATAATTTAGTCGTGGCCATGTTAATGGCTGACAGCTAACATGGCCTCTCTACTCTGCTGTTGGCCCATTACTAGCACATTCTGTTTCACTCTCACTCTTTCTTTGTCGCTCTATTGTCTTCTCTTTTTTACATTTTACATTCATGGTGTTCTAGTGACAATGTGGAGATGTCACTTTTTTCTAATCAGGGTTGTATTAAGAACAAATTAAATGATAACTTTGGTATTTTTATCAACCTGGACCCTATTTCCCATCTTTATGTGTCTAAGTGACAATAACGGGGACAATAATTTCTGAAATTGGTCCAGTATTGAGGGATAGTGCTGTAATCGCAGCCGCTAAACAGGCTGTAATGTAATCATTTGGGCCAACCTGGCACTGTCATTTACGTCCACTAAAAGTGCTTGTTTTTGCTACTGACAGACTCTGATTGTTTTATAATAATATAATATATAATAGATAATAAAATGTTTTCTTACCTTTTAACTTTTTCCGGTCTGTTTGTTATTGTGTGTCTCGCTTGAAGATGCCTCGTTGTGAAATGACGCGTCGCCTCCACATTGTCAAAATCAGCTAAATATTCAGCCATGACATTGAAAATCATTTAGATAACACTCAGCTACGCTTTCTGTACTCCAACACAACAAACTCTGACAACACCGGTGCCCCGTGGCACTCCTCTCTCCACTCTCACTCACGTTTCCACCATTGTCTTCCGGCAACAAGTCACATGACACAATGACAGAAAGGTAAGAAAAACATTTCATTTCTCTGTAGGGTCCTTTCCATAATGTTGTCAGACACTTATAATAACAAGCTGAAAAGTGCTTGTGTTTGCCATCTGTCAGTGGCAAACACAAGCACTTTTAGTTAGGGATGCACCGTCACTGGATCACATATCGGGCCGATATTGACTCAAATAGTTGGATCGGATAACAGTGGCAATCGGGCCGATCTATTAAATTCAATTCTATACGTATATACTATATACATTATATACTGGAATTTCAATTCCTGTTTAAGTTTCAACCAATTTGTTGCTGCATTAAAGCGGTTACACTTGAATTGTAATTCCTGTTAATTTTGAAGATTGTTTTACCAAGTTGCTGGTGTACAATTTATTATTTTAATATTTAATAACAATTCACTGAATTTATGTTATGTTATTTATGTATTTATTTGTAACATTTTGTTTTACAAAGTTAAGAAAGCAATGTTTAAGTCAAACCTGGTGTTGCCTTACACACAAAAGAATGCTCGCAGTCACTTCCACACAGTGAGGCATACAGCTTATTAATTATACATTGGAATCAGATTGGTACTCTGTATCGGTCAATACCTAAAGCCCAGGTATCGCTATCGGTATTGAGACTGAAAAAGTCAGAGCGCGTATCCCTACTTTTAGTGAACGTAAAATTACGGTACCAGGTTGCCCCAAATGATTACATTACAGTTTGTTTAGCAGCTTCAGCGCTCTCCCTCAATACTGGACCAATTTCATAGTCCAGTATTTTTTAGTTTCAAGTGTTGTCCCCATTAGTCACTTAGACACAAAAACATGGGAAAATAGGGTCCAGGTTGAAAAATACCAAAATATCATATAAGGAAATCTGAGCACTTGTCTTAGAATTGTTTCTAATAGAAATCTAAAATTGATTACAGTAAATATTGTTTTATAAATGTATCATTATCTAACCACCATTTTCTGGTGGTTGAACATTTATGAAAACATTAATAACATTAAGGAATATTCACTTTCACTTCTTTTCTGTCCTTATTAACATTTTCCTTGAACCACCTTGGTGCACAAATATTACATTTTTAAAGACGCAGTAATGTACATTGACTTATTCTGTTCAATAGCTTCTTTCTAAGCTATTTAAAATTCCCTGTGTGATCAGCCACTACATAGCATAAACAAATTCCAATAACATGACAGAAATATTTCTTAAAATTGCATCTTTTAGCGTCCCTGACCTTATTATTTCTTCTTCCTGGTACCAACCATCACCTAAAGCAAAATAATTATACAGATCTTTTTATTTTGCAAGATGAAGTATGAGGATTTTGTCTTGTATGCCAAGTGCAACACAAACTTTTTTTGGTTGGCAAAATGCAGGAACTGTTAGTTAACATTTACTCTTCTAGATGTATTTACAATGGCAAGACGTTACTTGGTTCTTCATAAAGTCTTCAACAATATAAAATTTGACAGGTAATTGTTAGTTAGAATCACTGAGCACTGTTACTGTAAATTCTGTGACATTTTTATCTCTCTAGCTCATCTTCATTTTACTATATTTTCCTGTTCTCGTATATTTTACTTCCTCTGTGGTCCCCCTTTTCTGTTTTTCACCTCATTGTCTCATTCCCCATCCTTCTGTCCTCATTCTCTACATAAACTGTTGAGCAGATCACAGGAAACACGTGTGCATGTGTGAGTGTGTAAGTGTATATGTGTCTGTCTCGGCCCAGTCAAGCACTATTAATGTTATGATTGCCCCACTGGGCTTCAGCTCTCCGTGTGTGTGTGACGTAGGTGAGGAATATTATGACCCCAACACTAATGCAATCACATACACTAAACACATTACAGCTCCCTCCCTCTCCGTCTCTCTCCCTTCACTTCTCTCGATATCTATCCACGCGTGACGACGTTACATGTGGTGTACGTGGTTTTCAGCTTGTACAGCCTCTGTGTGTTTTCGTAGGCCCTGCCTCGCTCCATTTTTCTTTCTGATACGATCAGCATGACTGTGTTTGGGGCAGTTGGAGCCGTGGAGCCTGGCGTGGCAGGCTGCAGCAGCAGCAAGGTCTGGCCAGGCTCAGGCGGGCTCAGGGGGGATTGGGAGTGACGTGTCCGGGGTGAGACACCCCATAGTCGGGACTCCCCACCAGCCTCTCTGGCTCCAGCCTGGCTGACAGAGTCCAGCTGGGCGTGGAGAGGAGGTGCTCCATCCATCTCCTGGCTTCCTCTCTTCTCTTGAGCATCTGTCTGTCACATCAAAGGGCTCAGCTCGCCATTTCTGCATTCCTGCCTTACCGCCGCTGTTCTCACCTATTCTTATTAGCTACATTTCATCTATTCTCTTTGTCACACCTCTTCTTTTTTCCGTCTCTCCACTGCATATCACACATATACTTTTCCTCCTCCTCCTCCTCCATCTCTCCATCTCACACAAACACATCCAGAACCCTTGAAGTGGGGTCATGATTGAGGCGTGCCGTTAATTAGCCGGCAGTGGTTGTTGTAGCAAAGCGATGGTAGGGTGTAATTAATTAGGTGGCATGTGCACAGTGGGAGAAAAAGAGGGAGAGGAGAGATGGAGTGAGAGAGAAATGCCGGCTATCAGTCCTCCTTTTATCCTCTGAGCTCAGATGAGTTCCCCTAATGAGAAAAAATGAGATGCTCCCAACCAGGGAAGAAAGCATTTTGTCCTTTACATGTTCTCTCTGCCTCTCCTCTGCTTGTCGTTCTGTCACTGCCTTGTTCTCTTTTCATCTGCCTATCACATCCGTGCTATTGCTAGTGGGGTGCCAGTGAGTTGGAGTCACCAGCCATAGATCTCCCACTGTACAACGAACACAGCCTCTGGGACACGTCCAGACACACTCATACAGTGCTGACGGCTATATGGCATATACTGTACTGCAAGTGCTTGCATTTCTGTGCATTTCTGTGTGTTTACCCTGCCGTAATGGCTGCTGCTCTATTGTATGTGTGCTGTAGTTGTGGTGGTGGGAAACGAGGGAGGAAGAGAGATGATAGATGGAGAGATCTCTAAAAGGCACAGAAAATGTGGGAGGGAGGCAAGAGGTGCGCAAACACTCAGAGCTCCATTGATCCTCTCCTCAGTTCAACACTGACTCCTTGACCTCATTCAGAAGCACCTCAGCGTGTGGATGTGTGTGTCAACAACCGTGTAGCTGCGTGTGTGTGTGTGTGTGTGTGTGTGTGTGTGTGTGTGTGTGTGTGTGTGTGTGTGTGTGTATGTGTCAAAGGCCTAACCATAGTGCGATGTATCTGTTTACAATAACTGCAGAGAATCTCAACCTGTACCCTATAGCGGCATCATGAATATTTAGACGCACACACCCTCGCACCACACACTTCCTGCTTAACATTTCATTTATCTTGGGAGACACCGAAATGCATACAGTACACCTTTAACATACAACGACACACACACACACACTCCTCCCCTTCTTAGTGTAAACTGATAGTTTAATGGTTGCCTGGCCTGTCCTGTCCTGTGTGACTGAACTGTCCTAGGTGACAGGTTTATGGACACTTTGTCAATGTCAGTGGAGACGGACAGCTATTTACAGCCCGGCGTTAAACACGGTGTACACTGGCTGTTAGCATAAATCCCCCGGTAGGATCGACCAGTGGATAATACACATTGTCGACCGCGTAAATTGGCAAATAAACACACACTGTATACAGCAGGTGATCACTCGGTCAACCACCCAGTCCTTTTTAACCTTCTTAATACTACCGACATACCTCACACGCAAACGTCATGCACACGCTGTAGATCTGTATCTCCGTTATTTACGGCCCCCTGCCATCACGTTAACAACCAACACTCGCTTTTCCTCCCCTCCGTCTCTCTCTCCCCCCCGCCTTCCCCTCTGTCTCTCGTCCCCTTCAACTATCATTTACCTTTACGAGGTGTCCTAAAAGAAGCCTGAGGTGTGCGCCCCCTCCCTCGTCCCCTTTAAGTCGGAAATATTGATATCCTCCATAAATTAGGCGTTCCTCTCTCACTGTTAGCGAGGAGAAATTGATGACAGAAGGGTGTGACAGGAGGAGAGTGGAGCTGGCAGGGAGTCACAGGAGTTTGCCTGCGTCTGCATCGGAGTCTGTGTTTGTGTGAGGCCTGAAGTGTGCGCTGCATACAAACAGACTTATTAAGAGAAAGAGAGGAGTTGGTTTGGCGAGGAGGCGGCAGGTTAAGCGAAGGAGAGGGCCGCTAATCGAGAAAAAACTGACACAGAGAAACCGAGATGTGGACAGATAAGGAGGAGGAGGAGGAGGGAGGCAGATCTGTTTCTTTCTTTACGAGCTTTTCCTCTGTGTATGATACTGTTGCTATAAACAAGAGGTCAGCTGAAGAGTGGCTGTTTATAAGGTCCATCTCTCAGAGTGAGCATATCAAAAAGCCTATGAAATCCTGATCAGCCTGCTGTGGTTTTGTGTGTCTTCTCTGTGTGTATCTGTGTGGTTGTGTTATCCATCAGAAACCATTAGCAACCATCTGTCTCACTATCTAACAGGAGAAAAGAGAGCGTACTCCTCTTTGCGTTGTGTATCATGCTGTATGAGTTCGCTTGTAGGTAATGCCTGTGACTACGTCTATGTGCGCTTGTGTGTACGTTTGCAGCAGAAGGTTCAGTGCGACCTGTATCTGCTGGTGAGACGTAACAAAAACATGCTGTTCTTACTATCACAGAAACACACCTGGTCATCGTTCACCAGAGAGCTTATGCTTACATCGCTCTGTGTTTTTGTGCAAACTGCATTAGCATACAGTGGGTGAGATTAGAGTAATCTCACATGAAGAGATACGAATTCACCTTCACCACGTGGTTGGTCCAAGGTTGAGTCATGCTAACTTGCTCAGCACACTGAATTTTGTTTCTTCAGATGTGGTTAAATGGTGTGATTAGTAAACTTGTTTACTGTGTGGGTTTTCTTTTTTGTATACTTCTTGTCTGTGTGTTTGTGTGTGTTTGTGCGCCCTGACTGCTGGTTTTTCTATTCCACTGGGGATAAAGAAAAGGTTTGTTTGATTAATTAATTCTGTTAGACATGAATGTAAATGATCAAAGGAGCACATTTGCATTTTGCGTTTAATTATTCATGAGCCGCGATTGCTCATGAATTAGGACACCTGTGAGGGCTTTCTCCTCTCAAGCTCAGACACTCACTCATGCACATATGCACACACACACACACACACTAGCCCATCCTGGGATGTGACCCGTGGTGTGTTTGACCAGACCTGCTCGTCACCCCTGTCTGTGTGCGCCGCTGTGCACAGGGATGCAGGTCACTGCAGGTTCATGTTGGTATTATTAGGTTATGTTGCCGCTCTGGCTCGGGTTCAAACGTTCTGATTAGGTTACGGCGTAGCGCTAAAGCTCAGACTGTCACCCTGACTGTATGATTCATCTCCATGGAGACAAGAGAAAAGCTCTGATCTAATTACCCATACCGCTGCCATCTCAGACTTGAGGAGAGGGCTCGGTGGCGGAATAAGGCGAGAGGAGCAAGCGAGGAAGAGGCAAGGGGCGGCACATAGATATTGTAAAAAGAGGGATAACAGTGGAGGAGGAAGAAAATATCAAGTGCAAAGAAAGGAGCATGAGCTGATGCCAACAATAGAGAGCCTGATAAAAGCAGGTATTATTTGTCTTCTTTCTTCCTCCCCTTCCTCATCTCTCCCCTCATCATCAGCAGCATCCAACTGCTGCACAAATGGGCCCTTGTTGCCATGGATATGAGCAATGGTTCTCCCGTTCTGCTCGATGGGGCTCAGTGATAAATGGCGGGATGTGGAGGAAGTTAATAATTTATCCCGGGGAGGGAGCGACCGTTCTGGGGAGCGTTACCTAGCATAATGGGTTAAGTGCAGCGATTGCTGCGTGCCGAGCAATAGACTCACAGGAGGTGATGTATAAAAAATGAATAAAGGCTGAGTGGAGCCTGCTGGGAAGGAATTGTCAAGGGATTGTGTGTGTGTGCGGGGCGGGCGGGGGGGTTGGTGTTGTGTTTTGGGAAGAAGGCTTTGTCATTTCTTGAAGTTATAGGATTGTCAGGTAAAGAACAGTAGAGACTTAATCGAGCTTCCTCCAGGCTTTTCGGTAAAGATCTCCTCCCACTCTACTTTTACTAGAAATGAAAAACAGCTCAATATGCTTTGGGCTTTGAAGTGTGACAGCAGCAGTGACAGATGAAGCCGCTGCAGAACAGGGGTGCAGGCCTTAACAGTGTACACTGTGCTGTCATTATCAATGACTCATTGACACGTATTTATACATAAAGAGAAATACATTCTGTTCCTCATTATCCCACATTACGTGTTTATTCTAATGCAACATTTGTCATTTTCCCTAGAAGAGCCTATGAGACATTGTGTGATTATGTGAGGGGAGAGGAAGAGTACAAGAGTGAGAAAGGGCACATGGGGTAGGCCCACACCTCCTAGAGCATTAACACAGCACCTGCTTCACGTCTTCTTAGCAATTTATGAGGTGCTACACTCTTAACACTGCCTCCCTTCCCCGTCCCTCCATCTTACACTCCCCTCCCTCTTTTAGCCCAGATATCTCTCACATCTTTCAGTTCAAGGCTGATGGTGTGTGCCCGGGTTTATGCAGGGGTCACCGTATTGTGTTAATCCCAGAGAACATATCAGATCAGCTTGATTTCATTATTGTCCCGATGCCCCATATGCAGGGGCTCAGAGCTACTTAGAATGATCCTCTCCTAGTGACGGGAGAAGAGAAGCTGTAGTCTGTTATCTGCGATGGAGCCGAAGTTTATTGTGTTGGACACTCTGCTGCGTTCCTGGAGTGGATTTGAAGCATAACAAGCTTGTGTTAAAACATAGCAGAGACTTGCATCTTTTCCCTCGCATCGCCTCCCACTGATTATTTGATGGGTTTTTCAACGCTCACGTCTGGTTTTCGAGGAGTCTAGTTTGAGTCTATTCTCCTTAGATGCGCGTGTGGGAGTGCACGCGTTGTCGCATGTGTGTGCCCCAGTGGAAAATATGACTTGTGGTTTTCTTTTCATTTCTTCTCCATTTTGTTTTGAGTGTCTGTGTTTTCCAGGAGCCTTTTTTTCTCTGCCTCCTTGTGGCTGATAAGTGATGCAGATAGCTGTGATGGATAATACAGCCTGACACACACACACACATTTTAAAACCTCTCTAAAACAGTTATGGATAATGTGTGTATGTGTGTGCTTTATTCTCCTGAACATAGAGAGTGTTTTCAGTGAGCTGTTATGTGGATTCACAAAAAACAGAAGGCCCAGCAGTGACGACAGACATCTGAAGGAGGGAGGGAGAGGATGGACAGGAAAAAGGAAGATAGGAGGGAAAGAAAGAGGCTGTGATTATTCTCTGCAGGTGGAATAAAATCACACCGCCCG
Source organism: Sebastes umbrosus (assembly GCF_015220745.1). NCBI lineage: Eukaryota > Metazoa > Chordata > Actinopteri > Perciformes > Sebastidae > Sebastes > Sebastes umbrosus. The sequence continues at coordinate 19,609,503 of NC_051270.1, forward strand.
GAGTTCAGTAATCACCATGTTCAAGTAAACATCAGAAAGAAAAGGAAGAAACATGTTGAATTGTAATTGTCGTGCTGTTTGTTTGTTTTTTAATAATACGGTTGTTTGTAGTTTTTTGCAGCGCTTTTCACTCAGAAATGACAGCTGTGTGTCACAGAGGTACAATACAAGTAGGGCTAAAGACAGAGCAGCCATTAGCAGACATGTTAAAACAAGAAGCTGCTGCTCTTTCTTCCTCTTTGCTCTCCTGTTGTCCACTTACTCATGTCTTTATCTGTTTTATGAGCTCTCATTGTCACCGCCACACAGTGGGGTTAGACAGATGCAACGAGGAGGTGTGACAGGGTCACCCGCATACCGTATGACACGCAAAAATTACCCACATTTAAAAACACGCACACACTCCTCCTGACACCCCCATTCACACAGCCCTGATGTCAGAGCCCTGCAGGCACACAACTTTTGTGACTGACAGCTTCATCAAACCCCCACCCTGTTGTACACACATGTGGACACATACATGCACACTGATAACCCCCCACACACACACACACATAGACACGCACACACACACATACACATGTACAGACTCATGGCCCCCCCAGGTTGCCTTTGTTCCCAGCATCTGTTTCCCTCGGTGATTAATTGCAATTAGCGAGAGGTTTGAAGGCCTGTGGAAGAACACAGCAAGAGGAAAAACATCAAGATTAATGAGGGGAGGCATTCATCAGAGAGAGAGAGAGGACAGAGAGAGAGGAAGGGTGGAAAGACAGGAGAGAGACGGGGGGATGGGAGGATAGAGGGATGACACGGTAAGAAGGGAGGGGCTGGGAGAGGAGGAGGAGGAGGAGGTGGAGAAGGGAAGGATGCTCAGATGTTAATGACGTAGGAGATGGGAAGAGCGGAGGAGCGTGACATAAAGCGAAAGAGGGAGAACAGCAGATAGAGAGAGGAAAGAGAGAAAGAGCGCCAGTTGTCAAAGCTCAGGCCACAGAGCAACACCACAGGGGACTGATTAAATATGGAAATTATAATTGCTAATTGACCTTTATTAATCAGAGCAGTACGGGGGGGGTGTATTGCATTTTTGTGTCTCTTTGCGTGCGCGATTGTGTATGTGTAAGCACGCCGAAACATGTGTGTATATGCGTGTACACTTGACTGTGTTTGTGTATGTGTGGCTGTTTGATCCCCTCATGCAGCTCTCTCTTGTCTCAAAGAGCTCTCTCATGTTTAAACACAGCATAATGGCAGAAGCAGCTAGAATAACACACACACACACGCACACACGCACACACGCACACACACACACACACACACGCACACACGCAAACTGGGTGGTAATGAGAGTGTGACTATATTATGGAGAGCTAAATAGGGTCACAGTGGAACCTCACTCTTTGGGCTGCCAGATGTGCAATCATGAATGCATGCATGCACTCTCATACACATGCATACAAGCAAGTCGTCTCATTTCTCTCCCTCGCTCTCCTTCTTTCTCTTCTTCTCTCCTCCCAACGCTTTGATGTCTTCATGCTTATTATTACATTTTAGGAAAACCCTGGCACCCTGTTTCATTCTGCATCTGAAGCCTGTAGACAAAATTTCTCTGCCTTAGACTCACACACACACTTACACTCTCACACACACGCGTACGGATGTCAGTCATGTAGCCAGATCACACAGATTTGATTAGAGACTCCCTAAATTCATTAGCCCAATGTGATTTCGCCAGCCGTCATTAGAGCCACATGTAAACTGGTCTGTAGTGGTTTGATTTGGTTTCTGCTTGTCGAATGCGTCAGATTCCTTCTCTGCGAGCTCTGCAGGTCTTAATCACTTTTAACCAGTCATTACCCGAGAGATCCATTAATCACAACTACTTCACTATTCAAGACATATTTTTCCACTTTTTCCAGTAAACACAGTCTTCCACTGTTAGCCACTGGGAGCAGTTGAAGTGAAGGGAAGTGTCTTCCCTTTCTTCTGTGTGTGCTTTTCTTTCACATTCAGGATTTTCACTGCTCTTCTGAGGATTCAAAGTGGCAACTGTCTGCGTATAGGTCTGCTGGTACTCCCTTTGAATCTGTATTGCGAGTTAGCTGTCTGCAGCTGTAAGGGCATCTGCTGAGGCCGAGTGTCATTTCTGATCCCCAAGAGACAGAGACGGGGCACTCCTCCCCTCTTAGCCCCGGCTCCTCTAATCCTGTTAGCTCAGCTCAGGATCAGACCGCCATGACTGGTCTTCTACCGCAACTACACTCTCACCCCCCTCGTCCTCAGGGGCCAGGGGGGCCCCGAGGCCTCAAAGGGACAATTGTTGCAGGGTCCAGAGGTGGCGGTGAGGGTGATGGGTCAGCCATCAGAGAGGAAAAGATAGGACACACATGCCTGGACACACACACACGCACACATTACACATTTAAAATATACTCACCTCCCCATCACTCACTTTCTCTCTCTCACACACACATTCACTCACTGTTGTTATCTGAGCATAGAGTCTGTTTCTTTCCCATTTCCTCTATTCATTCGATTTCTCACTGGACAGCAAAGAAGCTGGGCTGTCCTCACATCACTGCACACACACACACACACACACACACACACACACACACACACACTATACACTCAATACACAGTGGACTGGCTCAGCCCTTTTTCCTGCATTATTCCTCTTTTGTGTTGTTAGTGAGGAGCCCACCTCTCCTTAGGGAGAGGATTGGGTGTCTTAGGAGGGCAGCAGAGCCTATCAGCTTTGACTTTGACTGTTGCCAATTTCCTCACCATTAACCCAACACACAGTAGTGGAGCATAGATCAGTGTTATGCCTCATCTGTCCAGCAGAGGTCGCTTGGCACAGTGGAGCTCAGGGTTCCCTCCTTTTGTCATGACTGCTGACTTTACTGCTCATCTATGCAGGAATAATGGCTGAAATCAACCAGTGTACAATGTTAATGGCATTTGAATTAGAACACTTCAAAATTAATTAGGTAAGTAAAGTATGCAACAATCAAAATGTCACTGTTGATGAAGCTATGTTCCTGTAAGCAGTGGGGGGAATCGACAGACTGATTTGTTTGGTGTTATCAATCTGGGTTAGGCTCTGCTGGCTCTGGGCTTGTTTCATCTGTGCGTGTGTTTGTGCGCATATGTGCGTATGGCTTGCTTGTATGAGTGTTTGTGTGCGTGTGTGTGTTTACCGTTGGGTAGGGAGACAGTTTGATTGAGCTCTGCGCCGTAAAGCTGTCTGTTTGCCAGACGGTTTGTCTCCGAGCCAAGACTCTGCAGCAGAGAAGAATACAATGATTATCTGTCACACGGCAGCAGCGTTCTTCATCAGTCTGGCTAGCAACAGGCCAGACTGCCCAGTACAAGCCTCAGACCACACACTGAATCAGCCTCAAGACCTTTTCAACTCTGCAACTCTAAATATTCTTTATTGGTTCTTTTGTCTGGGTGGTAAAATGTTCTGTTAGGCTTGATGCAACTATTTGACTTTCTCTGTTTGACTTTAAAGGGCCCATAGGAGCACGTCTACAGCTTTTCACCTCACCACAGAGTGCTGCGAGCATGTCTCTCTTTTGTTGTGGTTTCTATGTATGTGTGTGTGTGTGTGTGTGTGTGTGTGTGGGCCATGCAATAGTGTTCAGACAGAAGCGTGAGAGGAATGTCAACAACCTTTAACCCCTGGGCTCATTAATGTGTGGGGTGAGGATGTGGCAGTGGGATAACTGGTGAGTGTGTATGTGTGTGTGCGTGCATCCAGAACGGTGTCAGAGCAGACATGATTTATCACGTATTAGTAGGCGGAGAGGAGGAGGAAAGAGCTCTCAAAAGCCTGGGGGTTACAAGGTCAGGTCAAAGGTCACGAAAGGTCAGAGTGCTGAGTGAATATCAAAGAGCACCCTGGGAGCTAGATATGGCCGACCACGGCTGGATAGGCTTCCAGGGACTGACTGGCCAGACAATAGCATGTAAACACACACACACACACACATACACACACCTTACTTGCAGGCTGGTGTAGGTGGAGTGTATAGACTATAGAGGTCAGTGTAGTCATTCAGAGGTCAGAGGTCAGGGGAAATAGCCATTAGATCAGACCATGGATTTACTCTGCCCCTCCGCCTCTCTTACGTAAACACACATTAGCACTCCAACGTGGGTTACCTCTTGACAGACTGACAGCAAATATGTTCTAAAATACGCATCTAAACCAAGCGTGCTGGTACACCCAAACAGACATGTACGAGCAGACAAAGCCCCACAAAGGCAGCTAATTTCACACCGACTCTGCTGGGGCCCTGTTTGGGCACGGCCGTGAAGCACAGACAGAGAGACAGATGGTGCAGGGCTGGCAGGAGGAGTTTTCTGCTGTCCTCTGTGCGTGTATGTGTGTGCGAGTGTGTTATACGCATGCGTTTGACTGATTGTTTATGGGCATTCGTGCTTGCGTGCGTGTATTCTCCTGTGTCTCCGTGCAATTTCAAACATCACTTTGTACCCCACACAGCAGCGGAGTCGAGGCTTTAGGCTACGCTAGCAGTGCCTCTCCTAACTGCTTCCTGTTGCCAAGCTTGGTGTCAGGAAATGTTACCCCCAGCACAACCTCTATGTCTTCATAGACGTTTTTCAATCCAGTCACAGTGTTTTGTAAGTGTTGTTTCCTTTCTAAGAGACTGCAGAGTGGAGACTGTGCATATTAAGCGCGAGGAGGACCTGTTTGAAGTTGAATGTAGCTGGCAGTGAATGAAACAAGCTCTTGTATCTTTGTGTTTTGCTGGAGGTATTGTTTTTTCTGTTGCACTGTGCACATGTACATAATCTGTGTTTATGTGTGTGCATGTGTAGTTTTGGGGTGTGCACTTGTGGTTTGCTGTAATTGAAATGACTGGTTGCCATGATAGCTTGTGCATAGCTAAAGCTTGTTAGTGTGCTTGGCTTGGCTGAACTGGGGCCAGGGGGTAAGGAAGAAAGGAAAGGAAGCAGAGTTAGGGAATAGGGATGAAAGGAAGGAGAGACGGCTCTGTAAGGCAGCGAGGGAGACAGGAAAGAAGATGGCAATAAACCAAGAGGATAATGTGAAGAGGCAGGGAAATAGATACGAATGGCTGTGTCGAGGTAAACATTAAAATGGAGAGGGGGTGATGAATACAGGTGGTGCTAGCAAGCTGTTTTAGCATGCAGCAGCCGGAGGCAAGACTAATGGGCTAACAGACAGGCTGACAAATAGGGAGACTGACTGACTGACTAACTGACTAATAGTGAGGCTGACAGACGGATAGACGGACAGGCTGACAGCCAGCTAGCCAGCCCGGCAGACAGCGAGCCAGTGTCATCCCACACTGGGAGAACAGGAGGAGCGAGAAGGGTTCATATTCTCCAGGACAGGTGGCAGAGACATGCCACTGCTGCCACCTGGCACTCGCCACCCTGTGTCCTTTTCTCCCTTGTTCTTTCTCTGAGCCATAATATTGCTATCAGCTCTTGACCTGGTCTTCCTCCAGAGCCCCCCGCTGCGTTCGGATAGCAGAGCCCTGTTTTTTCCCCGTTTGACTTACTTCTAGAGAATCTCCTCTTCTAAAGGCTTCGCCCTCCCTGTTGTGGGGCGAATAGGCTGGGCAGGCAAAAGCCAGCATGGTAGCGATTAGTGATTACCATCCTCCAGCCTTGCTCGGACTCAGAGAGGCATGCAGGTAAACCCTCTGTCCCCATCAGTCAAGGCCAGGGCTGTGTGAGCAGGTGGAGGAGGGGGGGGAGCCACTCTGGAGGCTGGACCCTGACTCCCCCAAGTAGCAGAGGCCACCTGCTCCCATTCACCGCTCCACAGCCCTGTCTGCCCCGCTAGCGCCACACAGGCTAATTAAACTCAGTGTGGCATATACACTCTTACTCCCACTCACACTGAGAGACACACATACGCCAGCTCACATCAACTGTGTGAATTTAATAACACAAATAGACACGCACAAAGAATAATCCACCCACACTCTCTGGACGGGAAGAAAAAGAAGAAGAAGAAGAAGAAGAAGAAGAAGAAGAAGTGAGGAATGCAAACATTTTCTAACACGGGAACAGAAACAGTTGTATTACACGCTTACACACAAACACACACACACATACACAGACTGCATGCTGCCAACAGACTGTCCCACTTTAGAGTAGGAGTGTTCTATTTGGCGTCCACCCACAGCTCTCCTCCTCTCTCTGATCTCACTGCAGCATTTTTTGGTGGTCCCTCGACATACCGGGGAGGACAAAGCTGTCACTGACGTTATGAAGACAAAGCATTCGGTGACTTCATATGGATACCTGTTTAAGCCCAGACAAAGCTTTTTCCCTTATCTCTAATTCGTCTGCTATTGTTTCCATATCATGGTAGAACTGGGCAGCAAACAAATCCCATGATAGCACGGCAACATGCACTCATTCCCCTGGTAGCGTCACATGGAAGGCATACTTTGAGATCATTTTGAATCCCTTTTTTAACTATTTTGAATATTTTTGTTCTGCGTAAAAATAGACTACTTCACCTTTAATGTATTTGGCTGTAAATATTGATAAGTTTGTAAAGTAGAAAGATTCAAAGGAACACTGTAACTCAATGTAACACCAGACACATGTCAGAAAGGAGACGTAGCGCTGAGAGTCAGTTTCCTGTATCTGTGTCACGTGGGTTTCACCACTGCCCCGCCCCTTTAGGAGACTAGTGGCATGTCCTGAGTCTATTAACTCTAACTGGAGAAATTAACCTTCCTTTGCCCCATAGTCACCAAAGTATTCATTTATTAATAATAAAATATTGGACCCATTTTTCACAAGCCACATATCTTACAAAACATTCTGACATTAAAATTAAATTTTTTAGCGAACACGCCATGACCACGCCCACGCCCACTTAGGAGACAGGAAGTGTATACCATTCAAACCATTGCTGGAGCTTATAATGCGTCATCTTTGTTATAGAGCATCTTTGGTAACACTCAACTCTCACTCACTTAATATAAACTGACTATATACAGTATTTAAAGGTGCTCAATGAGGAATTCAGAGACACCGTGGTTGGGTATGGCGTTATCACCGCCGTATAAGCGCAGTGCAGAGTGGTGGCTATTAGCTAGCCAGTGGGGCACAACAGAGAGACTCACATGCACTACAATGCACGTGCGGCCGGCCCGGCTATATAAACAAAGCACAGACAAGCTCGGATTACATCACACACAGAGGGAGAGCGACTTCATTCTCTGCTCAGGATGCCATCGCTCCACTATATCTTTACATTGCAAATAGTTGTTTGCTGCTATATTAATGCTCTGAATCCCTTATATGGAAACTTTAACGTATTTCTGCATGTTTACGCTTTATAGATTTCAGAACTGCAACTTGAGAGTCATCTTTTTTTGCAATTTGGAAAAAAAAAGCAAAAATAATGACTTCTGCAGGGAGAAAATGAAATAGTGTCTGATGGATTAAGTTTGGAAAGCTAACTGCGACTAAGCCTTTTTGCAAAAAAGGGAATGGAGAGGGCACAAATATTTTGGGGTGATGAAGAGTGTGTGTGGGTGTTTGTGCGTGAGAAAAGCAAAGGCAGACAGACACAGAGAAAAAAGTGGAGACAGCGGCGGTGAGGGACTTTGAGAGGTGTGACTGTTCCTTAAAATGATTTAAGGCCCAGCCCTCCTGGACCCCCACAGCTTCCAACATGCCACAGGGAGTTGTCCCATAATCCTCTGTTCCAGGTAAACAGCTTTCTTCCACCAAAAGCCCGGACCCATCTCCTGCACACACACCATTAAAAAGCTCTCCTTTGCATATGCCTTTAAACCTCCTCCTTTCTTAAAGCTCAGGGCCCGTTATCTGTAATGGAACTCACTGACGCACAAACGCTGCTCTGTAATTGGTGCAAATTAGCCTGATGTTTGTTGATTTGTGGCTGATGAGGTGCTTAAACAAACATCGGAGTATCAGTGTTTGTCTAGTTGGTTGCTGCCTTTGTATACAAGAAAATATCAGATATTACCATGGAAACAATATTTAGTCAGAACACTTGTAAATACGTCCTCTCCTGATGAGGTTACACAAGCTCTGCCCCTTGCTATGTCGCCCTTGATCGTCTGTTGTTAACCTGCACAGCTGCATGATGGGGCAAAGCTGAGTTCTCCTCCTTCTCTGTTGTTTAACAAAGTCTTTCTCCACACAGCAGAGAAACTCCTCTGTTTACACTCCATCACAGACACTTAAACACTACTCCCTCGCCTCTGCCTTCCACTCCCTCTTTAATCTCTCCCTCCTCTCTTTTCTTTTCTTTTCTCTATCCACTCCATTTAGTCATTAGGTCGGCTCTCATCTGCATAAGCTTTCCGTTGTAGCACTCGATTGCACTGGGCTCCAGCTCATGTTTATTAAATAAGCCTTCTTGTTGTGTCAGCCCCACAGCTTGCCCTGCTCCCTGCCTTGTCCTACTATTTTCTTGCTTTGCGCCTTCTCTTCCTCGCCGTCTCTCCCTCTCTTCTTCCCTCTCTCTGTGGTCGGCGTGCTAGCCCGCCCTCTCCCTTCTCCCTCCCCTCTCTTCTTATTCCTCTGTGGGGGTATTAAAGGCTGTTTCTGTTGGCCGTCACTCTTCATAAGTGGTGTCTTGCTCAATGTGTTCGCCCTGTTCCCTGTGCGAGTGCACCTCAATGCCCTGGTGCGCGCTCTCTCTACAGGCCCCACTCAGAATGGAAATGAAGGGAGTCTGTAATGAGTTCCACTCAGCCAGGGTCCCCGACCCCACCGCCATCAGCCAGCTTAGAGGAGAGAATCAGAGAGACAGAGAGAGGGGAGAGAGACGGGGGTCAGAGATGGAGAGAAGAAGAGGCTCAAGGGAAAACACAGGGCTTTTTTTCATTTTTTTTAACACCCCCCTCTTTTAGTGCCTGGTTGCCAAGCTGCTACAATGTTAAGCTGGCCTTTCTTTACGTCTATAGGGAACAGTGTGGGACCGTGACATGGAGCAGGAGAGGAGAGGGGAATGATTTTGGAGGGGGGGGGGATAGTTTGAAAGAGGGAGGAGAGAGGTGGAGGAGAAGGACGACAGAGCAAAGCAGAGGACAGGAGAGATGATAGGATTAAACAGGGAACAAAGGGATGGACTGTATTTTCAACAGAACATAGGGGCGATGAGAATACGTGCTGTAGGACGATGACGACAACGATGGTGACGACAACCACGGCCTCCATAATTGATATCATTCCTCCTCCTGCCAGCTCATCCTACGGTGAAACATTGCCTCTGCTCTGCTCTCACCAGGGCAGGATGCTGCTTCATGTAGGATGAACCTCTGAAGAAAACTGTGAGGTTGAATGAAATGAATAGGTTGTAAATTCAGCAGGCTTAATAGCCATGTATTTCTTTTGTTTATTTGATGTTATTTACACAACGTTCTTACCCTGCACACCAAAGCAGTCAGCTGGGGAAGCTGGAGCCGTGTCAACACAAACTGAAATGGCCTCCTAAGGTGTGTGTGTGTGTGTGTGTGGAGAGAGAGAGAGAGACAGAGAGAGTGAGAGTTGTGTCTGTAAGGCTGTGATAGATGAGAGACAGCTGATAAGGAGACCTGGGGTTGGAGCAGTCAAACAGTGCACAGATACAGAGTGGCTCGGTCTTTCCCTATCTATTCGTGTGTGTGTGTGTATTTCTAGCAGCGCTGTTGTACACAAGACTGTCTGTTCGGAGGCAGATGCCTCACTGGGCGTGAAGCCCAGGAATTGTGTGTGTGTGTCTCGGTGAAAGAGGGTAATGGCTGACTCTACACGGCCTCTGACCCTGCTGGGCAGCACAAGTCCTCCTCTGTTTCTCCTCACACTGATTAGAGGGTCAGAGCTGCATCACACACACACTTACAAACCTGTACACATACACACAGTGTGCCTCTTTTGGCTCTGCCGTCAGCACAATAGAGAAGGAGAAAGAGGACATTCAGTAACGCTGAGAGAGAGAGAGAGAGAGAGAGAGAGGTAGGGTCAAACTGAGAAGAGTGGAGAGAGAGTGGAGAGATGTGAAGTGAAGCACATAAAGAGAACAGCGGCACAACATGGATTTGCACAGATAAGAGAGAGAAAAAAATGGATAGCACAGGATATAGGCTTGGAGAAGACAGATATGCTCAAACAAAGATAAAAGAGAGGCGGGTGAGAGCGATATACCTGGTTATTAGAGGCAAAGGGAGCAAAGGATAAAAAGCGAGGATGGGTGGAGTTAGAGTAATAGAGAAACGGTGGCTTTTTTTTTCTTGCTTTGTCCTTTCCTTTCTTTTTCCTCTCGCTCTTTAAGGATGAATCATTCAGCAATTATTTATTTTTCTGGTGAAGCACGACTTTACCCTCTCTACCTCCATGCCACCTCTCCGTCTTTATATCTCACACTCTCTCCCCGTCCCTCATATCTCGCTATCTTGAAATGAAAAGGAGAAGGAGCAGGGTGTTTGCACAACCACAGGATGCCACGGCTCTGAAGGGACACACAATGTCTGAGAGCAAGGTGTGTGTGTGAGTGTGTGTGTCTTTGTGTGTGTGTGAGATACAGTTTTAGCCCTTAAGGCAGCTTCCCTGGCATTTGACTAAAGGCTTGGGTGTCTGCGGGCCACTTTGTGTATGCATGTATCTATCCCAGTTTGCATGTGTCTGCATGTGCACAAGTGTGTACGTGTGTGTGCGCATGTGCGTGCATGTGGCACTGACCCATGTAAAGAGAGAGTGTGTGTGTGTGGGGCATACATAATGGATGCTCAGCCTGCCGCACACAAGAGTGCACAGCGCCGTGAGGGATTCCCAGCTTAACAAGCCTGCCTGAGTGTGTGTGACAGGGAGAGGAAGATAGAGAGAGAGAGAGACAGAGAAAGGGAGAGTACAACATCCATAACTGATCCTAAAGAACGGAGCCCGGAGGGAAACTCAGTGCCATCCCCATCATCTTTTTCCACCAGTCTTAACCTCTGCTAATTTTTCTACTTCCATATACTGTATCTCTGTCTCTGTAGTGTCTCTTTTGATTTCTGTGGTATGGTTTTTCTGCCCCCGTCTACTCCTCCACATCACCTCTCCTTTTCTGTATAATTGTGTCTTCAGCTCTGTGGTATATCTGCTTCCCCCCGTCCCTTTGGAGTGGAAATGTCATTTGTTTCCCGAACTGCTCCAGAGAAGAGCAGCCAGAGTCTTCCACCTGTTAGACACTGATAGCACGTGCACGCACAAAAAAAACACACACACATGCTCGATCCAGTTTCTCTCGAGCCCCCAAACATTGTGCGTCATCCTGACACACATTTCCTCTGTGTGCTGTTGCTCTCCAAACACAGAGAGAGTGAGAAAGAGAGAGGGAGACGGGAGGTCACTCTGACCAGTTAACACAGATGAAAGCATGCAGCTGAGAAATTAGGTTTTTCAGAGCTTTTTTATTTCCTTTTTAACCCTGTGGTTATGATGACAGAGCCTGTTGTTACACTCTGCAGGTGGAGCAGGTTCAAAGTTCAGATTCTTGTGTAACCAAATAGGAATGGAAATAGGGATGTGACAGTGAGGACATTTTCCCACCGGTTAAACTTGTGACACCACCGGTGTTACCGATTACATCGGACATAGTTGACACGCTTTTGCTTTTCGCTTTGACACCAAATCCTCTACCATCTCTCGGTTTGTCAACTCTCTCTCGTCCTGTGTGTGTGAAATCTGACACCTGCTACTTTGAGCTGAGACTCCTTAAGATGCATTCACTTTCAGTTTTTAGCGTCCGACTATCTATTGATAACAAGGCGCTGATACGCCAAAATGAACTAGGTGGATTTTATTTCAACGGTTGGGGCGGTGGGTGTGTTATGTAATTGATGTGTGCCCGACCACCGCCTAACACCGGTAACACCGACTACCGCGACAAGCCTATCCTGGGCTCTTATAAGCCCTTTTCCATAATGCACCTTATACTGTAAATGTTGTAGCAGCTTTCCATTTCAGAGACATGTGGGAACAGGAGTTGGAGTTGATTCTCCATCAAAGACAGTTTGATGGCGAAGGCTCGAGTAGGATTTACAGAAATCTTCCACTGTAGCTCCAGTGGGACGAAAAGTAGCAACAAGACATCGTTAAGCACACAAATGTTTATGACGGTCTTAAAAAATGACCGAGGGCAAAAACTTCTGTCAGACAGTACAGTTACTACAAATACACGATTTGAGACAAATACATCAGTTAATTAAGAATATTTGTTCCATTATAAAAGCTTTATCTTCATGTAACAAATGCACAAAAGAAGGAGCGTAGTTATACACACGTTACTGTATATATATAGTGTAGGTGCAAGGCTATTGGAAAACAGCATTGATGAAAAAACTAACGCCAACAACATAAAAGAAACCCTCACAGGTACTGCATTTAGCATCAAAAATGTGCTCAAATCATAACATGGCAAACTCAAGCCCAACAGGCAACAACAGCTGTCAGTGTGTCAGTGTGCTGACTTGACTATGACTTGCCCCAAACTCTATGTGATTATCATAAAGTGGGCATGTCTGTAAAGGGGAGACTCGTGGGTACCCATAGAACACATTTTCATTCACATATCTTGAGGTCAGAGGTCAAGGGACCCTTTTGAAAATGGTCGTGGCAGTTTTTCCTCGCCAAAATTTTGCGTAAGTTTGGAGCATTATTAGCATCTTTGTTGACAAGCTAGTATGACATGGTTGATAGCAATGGATTCTTTATGTTTTCTAGTTTCATATGACGCCAGTATCTACACTATTAGCTTTAAAACTGAGCCCGCTACAACCTTTGAAATATCGAACAGAGGCCGGGCTGCGTTAATGCGTTAAAAAAATGAGTGTGGTTAAAACAAATTTGCGTTATTGCGTTATTATCGCGTTAACTTTGACAGCCCTAGTTACGACACATTAACAAAAGACTCAGTTTCAAATGGCAGGTGATTAAGTAAGTGAAACCCAGAAGACAACAGAGGACTATCAAACAAACACGGACACTCTGAAAAAGATGCTCTGAAAATTAGACACGCTGTTTTACCAATAAGCACTGCTGAGCTATCTGGATGTAATGTCATGAGGGAGCAGACAGGGATATTTTGTTGAGGATTTTATTGTGAGCATTGATATTGACCCAACAAAAAGGGGCTTTAAAAAACTCACACACACACACACACACACACACACACACACACACACACACACACATACACACATACACACATACACACATACACACATACACACATACACATTCCTAGCATCAGCAGAGTGCTGCAGTCTTAATCCACAGAACAGAATGTCAGCTTTATCTTGGGCTCAGAGCAGAGCTGAGGGCAGGGGGCAGAGCCCAGAGGTGTCAAGGTGTCTGGGCCCTGCCGCCGCCGCCACCGCCGCCGAGGGATGCAGAGTACACTTGGCAGAGAGGAGAGGAAGGCTTGTTATAACGGCCGACAGAGAGGTTGAAAGAATTCTTCATCCTTATTCTCCTCGCTGCCTTCTGTAAACAAAAATGGGAAGAAAGAATGGGGAAGGTGGAGGGAGACGTGGAGGGGGGCTTGGTGGTTGAGTGGGAGTGATGCGGAGGAAGAGAGGGAGGTGGGTGGGTGGGGGGGGGGTTGTCCTCTATTGTAATAGCTGGGTCAGCGGGATCCCTGCCATTCAGGATTGAAAAGAGGCCCCAATTAAATGACTTCGTAGAGCAAGCGAGCTGGAGCAGTGTGTGTTTGTGTGTGTGAATGTTTTTTCTGCATGTGTCTGCATCTGTGTGTGTGTGTTCTCACAACGAAGTATGCGCCGTTGCTTGTGCATTTAGGAATGTAGGCCTGACAACTGTGTGTGTGTGTGTGCGTGTGTGCGCGCGCGTATGTCTTTGTGTGTGCACACGCGCTTACTTTTGTGGTAGCGGGGCCGACTAGGTACTTGAAGTGTCGCCATGGTGCTGTAATTAGCGAGCAGGGGTGAAAGGTCGGCCACAATTCTGCTGGCCCGGGACAGGACCTCTCTCAAGAGCCGGGGGAGGCGAATGGAGCGGGGGGGGGCAGGGGTGTTGTGGCGAGGAGAATGGAGAAGGGAGTGTTTTACAGAGCAAAGACTAAGCACACAGCTAAAGGAGGCTTCTTACTGAAACAGGAGAGAATAGAAAGCCATTAAGCAGTGTTAGTTTTGTAACGGTTATCCGCCCCGTTCTCCCCCTGCTGGCATATGTCGACATGTTTATTGTCGAATGGTGTGTGTGTGTGTGTGCGGGAAAGGCTGGTTGGACACTTTGAGTGTGGGCTATGAATTTAAATGTCTGTTTCAGTTGGGTAGCTTGTGACGCTCCTTAATCTTCAAGTAGCTTTAATCTTTGGAAATAAAGAAAATAGATTGATTGTGAGGGTAAAATGAAGGCAAAAGCAAGCGGTGCTGGAGTAAATGCATGCAGGGGGGAATGAACTATGAGAGAGATTAAAGGAGAGAGGAGAGAAACAAGAGGAGGAGATAGTGGGAGACTTCAGTTGTGCGAGATAAAGGTTTTAAAAAGCCTGTTAAACACCCCGTTAATGTAGAAACTGGCCTGTTTGAATGCTTGTCTCTCAGTACGTTCAGCTGTCTATTGGAGTATATCATCGTGACTCTGTAAGGACATGGTCCATTGCTGCCGTGTTTCACTAAACATGGCACGCCCGGGCTGGTTCTCCACCCTGCTGCACTGCATCAGCGTGGAAGTGGCGTATAAATTAGCAGAGCGACAAAACAAGTTCCCTCCATCTCATAAAACCTCCTGTAGATGTCCTGTCAGATCTAGCACTGTTGAGGAATGGTATTATGACACTTTCTGTTCTGCTCTCACACAGAAAAAGCACTCTCTTTATCAAAGTATAATGTCTCCAGAGGGAGGGGAAGACAATTGTTCTTGTCAGTTTGTCAGTTTGAGTTGAATATAAAAGTAGGCCTGTTTAATATTAGAGACTCCTTGCACACTCAATAGAATTTTTATTAGCATATCCCATCCGGACTCACATGCAGCTACATGCCTGCCCACACACACACAGATACACACATGCAAATAGACGCACAGTATGTTCAATACCATGTTTTGTAGTTAAAGGTGTAACCTGTGTACTTCCTTGATGAGTCTGTTCCTATATGTGTAACTATAAATGCCTATAAAAGGGCTTTGTAATGTGCCGGGAAAGACATCAGCGCTCATTGGGATGGCATGATGTGTGGGTGTCTAATGCAGAGCCAGTCTGTTGTTGAAGACATGAGGCCTCTCTTTTAGTTGGCATATGGTGATCAACTACACATGCTGCAAAATCTGCCAGTGACATGTGTGAGAGGGTACGCACGTCTCCGTATGGGGTGAGATTTGTGCCACCAAATCACTGAATTATGTGTTTTGTGCAATTGTCATCAGAGGAAATTGACATTTTGGACCTGAAATTTATGTTTAAAAATATTTGTAATATTGAAAAAAACAGTTTGAAGATTACTGTTAACAGTATGTGTTGTTAAATTAGTGAATCACACTGAACCTTTGGAAATTACAGCTCTTTAAAAAGCCTTGAGATGGATTTCATTGAAGTGCTTACAAAGCGATCATTTTTTAGTTATAATGAAACTGGGTACAGAAGTCTACGGTGCCACATGATGATGATCTGCCAATTAAAGTTTTATAAATTCATTTATTTCTCCTGGAGAAATTTTAATATGCCAATGAATTTCAGCCACAAGAGGACATGAGTGGACCACTGCTATGTGTTCAAAATAAATCTAAATGCATTTTTTTGCTGCAGGAAAAACATTTATGGTGGCCTTGCTTTGTGCTAACTTTAAGTTAGATATTCACAGAAGCCTGTCACAGTCCTTTTTGAATTCCTGTATTGATGATTTTGAGTTGTCAATCTCATAATTTATTAGCATACAGTGCATCACATCGAAATGAATGCCTGTTGCAATGAGTGAATGTTAATTGAGTCATATTTGATTGAAAAAGGAAAGTATAGGGGGTATGGTACAAGTCAAATATTATTGTGTCTTTGGACATTATTGCATCACCTTGGTGGTGTATTTGTGTTTATATTATTTTGAATTATCTTGAAGTAAGCGTGATGCTTTTAGGTGTGTAGCTTTACACTACAGCTTTGACATGAATGAGTGATTCAACCAGGATTAAGTATCTTATACAGACTGTACCGCTGGTGCAGAATGAATACACAGATTTATAGTAACATTGATTGTGAAATCAAAGCATTAACAATACTCATACAAAAATATGGTATAAGTTATTAAAATTAAATGCTCAACTGGTGAAATGTTATATGTTTTCAAGGCAGTATATGTACATTAACATGGGATGAAAATTACATGACATTTTGTGTCTCTGGGCAATAGGAGCTGGTTTGATTATATTAGCAAGCTACTCTTTTTTGGAGAAGCCAGATGTCTTGTGGACACATACAGTAATTCAGATTCTGCTGTCTGGCAACACAAATCATGCTGCATATCTTTGTATCTGTGTGTCTATGCAGCCTGTTCTCATACACCGTTGGTAGATATACCTACAAAAAGTAATGCACGTTGATTTGTATATATCCCACGAAACCAATTTGTATGTATAAAGGGTGACAAATCCGCGTAGGGAGGAGGACAGGGTAGATTGGTGGGTCAAAAAACACCAGTCTTTCGCCCAGGAGACCGCTGTTCGTGTCCCGCGTGAAGCCAGAAGTCAACATTGATTTATTTGTCATGTAAGTTACGCCACTTCCAGGGTTATTTTAACCCAAACCACGATCTTTTCCTAAACCTAACTAAGTAGTTTAGTTGCCTAAACCTAAGCAAGTTGTTTCTTGTGAAGACGGAAGTATATTTTTAAAAGACTGGCACGGAAAATGACACATGCGTCACGTGGAATTACGTTGGAAAACACATGAAAAATGAGGAATAACGTTTTGTAAGATATACGAACCGTTATAAGAGGATACGATGGTCGATGTGTGAACTGTATGTCCGTTGGAGAATGCCTGACTTCATGGAGAATCCATGAAAACATTTCCCCAGTTTCTAGTTTCGTCTTTCCATTTTCTAATTGTATTAATTTTATTTTAAGCTTATATTATGGTATTTGCGTGTGTGTGGGGATGCACTCCTTTAGATTGAGTTATAGGCTTTCAAAATGAGGATTTTGAGTTGATTTAAGGGTTATTTTGGCCAATCCTGACTCTTCAAGTGGTTTGTTTAGGTTTAGAAGTAAAGTTTAGATAAAGGTTTAGCATGCCGTGGTGAAAGGTCCTCACAAGTACATTAAGACAAGCATGTGTGCAGGCCTGTTATCATCATGTGTGCACTGTGCTCTACATTGAGGCAGTGCGCCTGTTAACTGCGTGCCAACTGGCACCGAGCCCTTGGCAGTGGGCTGGCGTTCGCGTGCCCGCTCAGCTCCCACCACCTGTCTGGTCCCTGGAAGAGTCACCGGGCTCCTGCAGGGAGGGCCTCCTCGGTGGGCGGGGGGTGTTGTGTGTGCATGTGTGGGTTGTGTGTGCTGTGTGTGTATAATATGTGGGGTTGGGGGGCAGTTGCAGCCTGGTAGGAGGGGAAGCCAGGAGGAGCAGGGAGCAAGTTCGTCCGTTGGACCTCCAGCTCTCTGCCACAGGAAGGGGTTGTGTTACGGAGACAGTCGGATTGGGATGGAAGTCGCCTAGTCTGGGCGCCGCTACCTCCGAGAGCCAATGAAAATCTGCCTCTCCTTCCCTCAGTCCATCTGTCTGTCTGCCTGTCCATCTGCATCGTGAATTAGTATCTCTGTCTTTTCGACTGTGTGTTTTCCTTTACGAGCCCAGAGGATGCCAGGAGGAACGAGGGAGGGAAACACACTGCTCCTCCCTCTCTGTTCTTCTCAGCAAATCAGTTGTGGAAATGTAACACGTCAGTTTGCTAACCCACTGCCTCCTAATTTCTCCTGTTGTGTTTGTAAAAGTATTACTCCAGAGATCAGGAGGAGACAGAGAGACAGCAGAGAAAAGAGAGCCGTTAACGGCTCGGCACAGTGCGTTTCATATAGCTGCTGTGTGGGAGTAGTGGGTTTTCAGAAAACCCTTGTACTACCTTTCAGCGAGGGATTGTGTGAACATACACTTGCTCAATAATTTAGCCACTGCAAAGAGTGGTTCTGATTAAATAATGAAGGAGCTTGGCACTGATGATCAAGATCGTGTGTATGCGAGTGTGTGTATATCAGTGTGTGTTTGTGCACCGGGGACGGGGTTTATCCATTCACATGCTTGCCTCCTCGTAGACGGCACCCCAACCCATAATAACTACAATCAGGGCCGAGCTCACGCATCCTCATGACAAGAAAAGTGCTAAAAATCATTTCAGAGCTAACCGTAGCCTCCGGTGATCTACAGTATACAAAGCCGAGAACTCCTCCACGTACACACTCGCTGGGAGCATCAAGATGAACAATCAAGGGAACGAGAAACACCTCATTTTCCTTAAGTGTGTATTATTTCTGGCTCCAAAATAAAAAATATGATTCAACATAAAAAGGCCTGTTGACAGCTCAGATTGATGCACCTCGTGCAGCATGCAAGCCTGCGTCATACTCTGGCCTTGTGCCTCTGCTGTCACTTCTTTTCAAGTTTGGAGTTTCTCAGTCTTGACGCCTTCTGACGCTCCTCAAAACACAAATCTTCACAAATAGCATAAAGCACTCTCTGAGGGAAGAGTACTTTTAACAGGTTTTAGTGACCTTTGGCTTCACCTCTTTTCAGAGTGCCATTGACAGTCCCAAATTGTGTTCATGTTGCTCATGGTTCAGGTGCAGGGCAGGGCTCCCCTGCCAGTAGTGAGGGGTGAAGGGTCAGAGGCTATTTAAGCCTGTTGCTGTCTCCGGGTTGTAGCTCGTAATGAATGGCTTCAGACTGCATGTGCAGGGGCTTTAGAGGCTGCAGCTTGACCTTTGAGCTCTATTGACCTAAAGGTTGCATGCAGGAGGCCACAGGCCGTCACCAGAGTGAGACCTCTAACCTCAGATCAGCATGGGGCAAAGGTCAAAGGTAATGCTTATTGGATGATGACTGTGTGGTCATGTTGGTGCACTGCTTTTTGAATAATGTAACATTCAGGACCAAGTTAATTGCCTTTCATCTTGACTCAGGATGTTGCTCCCAATTCGAATCCAAATCCTTCATCACTGAATATTGAACACTCGACGTCTGCTGATTGAGATACCTAATTATTACTTACATATTTCTTATGTATCACAGTTGCATGCTCAGCCTAAAGTAGAAAACAATTAAGATATGTATGAGAGCTGAATAGTTCTACATTTATAAAATACAGCCTACACATTACAAAAAAGGAGAAAAATGGATTGAACTTTTTTAGGGGCTGCAACCAACGATTATTTTCATTGTTGATTATTTTCTTGATTAATAAATTAGTTGTTTGGTCTATAAAATGTCAGAAAATGGTGAAAAACGTCAATCGTTGTTTCACAAAGCCCAAATTGACGTCCTCAAATGTTTTGTTTTGTCCACAACCCAAAGATACTCAGTTTACTGTCATACAGGAAGAGGAGTAAAGAAACCAGAAAATATTCACATTTAAGAAGCTGGAATTTTCTTAAAAAATTACTCAAACTGATTAATCGATTATCAAAATAGTTTGCAATTAATTTAGTAGTTCAAACTAATCGATTAATCAATTAATTGTTGCAGCTCTGGACTTTTTTTTAATAGCTAATACAGATCAATTAAGACATTTTAGGCCATTTTCAACTCCAAACCTGCTCCTGTTGATCATCTCAAGACATTCCTAATTTTGACCAAAACCAACAAATGAGAATTGGTTAGTTATTTTTATTGATAAAGTAGATGGATACAGAGTATCTTCTTCCCTCTTTCCCATCCTCTCCTCTCTGCTAATGACCTGACTGCACTCTCATTTCTTGCATCTAATCTCAAATCTACACAAACAAGTACACAAAGCCAGTGGTGCACAATTTCCTCTGTTACACACCGCAATAAACAAACTCGCACGATGGCAACACAAACATACACTTGCGTGCAAAAACACTTCAGTATCTGGACCTTGGAGGAGGAGGAGGAGGAGGAGGAGGAGGAGGAGGAGGGGTGGGGGGGGGGGGCATAATGCAGTGAACCTGTTTTTCCTATAATGCAGGCTATCCTTCATGTCTTATCTGAGGCTGCTAATGTCTGGGGCCAGTGGAGGCTGGAGTTTGCGATTCATGGCCTAGGCCTTGGCTTTGTGAGAGCAGACATCAATAACCTCCCTCTGCCCAGCTCTCCCTGCAGCACCACCAGCATCCATATGGCTCCTGGATGTTTCTCTCTCTGTGTGTGTGTGTGTGTGTGTGTGCATGTAAGAGAGAGAGAGAGTACAAAGATCAAAGGTTCAAGTAAGCTAGGTGACAATGATTCAATAAGGAAGAAGGAAAGGAGAGGAGGGAGGTTGGGAATAAATGACACAAAGCAATGATCTTTAACCCGGACCTGCTCCGACTCATCACCTTTATACTGATGTGACATTAATGAACACAATCTGTGTCTCTCTCTCTCTATATATATATCTCCTTCTCGAACACTCTCTTCTTCTCTTCTTTATGCAAAATAATGGCGAGACAAAACATGAATCCGTTTTGTGTATTATAATTTTTAATTTATCTTATGACTCAGTTCCGTTTGATGCATTTCTAAAAAGGTTTTTCCTGGCTACCAGTGCAGAGGATGACATCAATGGCGTGGAGAAAGGCCTTAAGTTGGTGATGTGTGACGAGGTTTACACCAAAATAAAAAGCTGTGAAAAAACTTACAAAAGCTAACCTAAGCTACAGTCAACTACCTCCTAAACACTAGAACTCAACTCTTCTTGCAGCCTGTAAAAGCCATAATATTGTGTCATTGCAGTAATGCTTTTGTCTGAAGCACTTATGCTAATTTTCTCTAAATTATCTCAAAATTATGACAGTTATTGACCAAGTAAACAATTTTCTATACCTTTATTTAACCAGATAAATCAATTGAGAACCAATACTCATTTACGATGATGACCTGGCCAAGAGGCGGCGACAGAAAGCAAAGCGATACAAGACATTGGAACATAAAACATATGTGTGTGTGTGAGTGTGGTGTGTTCCAGAGAGGCAAATTCAGAAGCAGGTGCAGTGATCAGAAACTATAGCTTGTAATAAGTTATTAAAGGATGGTAACAGAATGAGGATGTGGAGTTTTAGCGTCTTTTGCAACTCATTTCAGTCACTAAGAGCAGCAAACTGAAATGAGTGATGACCAAAGGAGGTGAAGACTTTAAGAATGACCATACTAATGAATTTGCTAGAACGTAAATTGCGGTTACTATTGGAGATATTGAGCAGATATATGGAGTGGTTTTGCCAATGATAGTTTTATAAATGAACTGATACCAGTGGATCTGATGCCTGGTATGGTGTGTTATAGAGAGTACAGGTTACAGTGATGCATGTTGAAAGGGCGCTTTGAGTTCAGGCTGGTGCACGCCAAGGGTAGTGTACGAGCAGAGAGGCATCTGCTTGCTTTCCAAGCGGAACGCGAGGCCGCGATAGACGATAGACGATTTTACAGGATTACAGCAGCTACGGATGACGGCTCTTTTCTGGTCCTTTTTCAGAGCTCATAAGTAATGGATCGCTGTCCGGGTGTAAAGACCATTTCAACCAATATAACAAATAGTGTAGACTGGATAACATCGTCAACCCTGCCTTTAACCAAGGTGTGGTCAATCACTGCAACATAAGAGTTCTTAAATTATTTTTGAAGAACCTATTGATAATGCAGTTTTTCAAATTACTATTATATAAATAATAAATGCATAAAAAGTGCTGACTGTAGAGTGCCAGATACATTCTGTGTGAATATCAAATTGATATTGATATTGTGAAGCCAGATATTGCTTAGTAGACTCACAGTTTGCTCTGTATATGTGGATCTACTGCGGTTGCATACAAACAAATAGACACAAAGAAAGACGGGCTCAGCTGGTGCGGTGGTATACTACAAACAGAATTTGTCATGCCGAGTTGTTCATTATTCTCTGTGTCTGGTTCGACCAATCAAATAAGTGCACAACTGGAACCATAACAAAAACACAACACCTTGTAGTTTGGGCCTGTGTGTGTGTGTGTGTGTGTGTGTGTGTGTGTGTGTGTGTGTGTGTGTGTGTGTGTGTGTGTGTGTGTGTGTGTGTGTGTGTGTGTGTGTGTGTGTGTGTGTGTGTGTGTGTGTGTGTGTGTGTGTGTGTGTGTGTGTGTGTGTGTGTTCTGTTCAAACCGAGTACAAATGAAAAGATAGGGCACGGAGAGAAAGCAGGAAGAATTTAAGCGTGACACTTAAAAACATAATAAATATTGAGAGTGTTTCAGTCTGGTTTGGATTGTAAAGGAATATAACAAAGAAGAGAAGAAGATAGAGTTAGGAAGCAGAAAATAAGATGGATTAAATAGAAGTGGAAATCAAGAGAGACTCGGGATCCGTAGCTAATGATTGTTTATGAAGGATTTTCTTGTCCTCTCTCAGCTTGGTTTCTCTGTTGTCTGTAATCTAGTGTCGAGTAGATATAACACATTACATATTCTGGTTTGTTGTTGCCTACATTTTCCATTTCTTTGAGGACACAAATGGCAAAAATGGAGCGTGTGTTTAAAACTCGGGTGGTAAAAACATGAGAAATTGTAAGGCAGATTTTGTGGATGAAAACGTAGAATATGTGGCATTAGTAGTTTTGTATGAACACACATGCTGTGAAAGATACAGCTGGCTGTGTGAAGCTAAGATGGTGTATACACACCAGTCTTAGTGCATTCAACTGACACTTTAAAAAACTCAAATGCTTCTTTTGTCTGACAAAGTGTTGACCTTGGTGTAAATTCAGTAAAAGAAATATATTAAAACGCAATCTGCGCTCCTCTAAAATCTAATTAAAAGTAAAGTGTCCTTCCTTATTTACTTAAAGATATTTAATTAAAATGTTAACATGACTGTTTCTCCTGTGTGGTTTACTTAGATAGTCCAAGGACAATTTTTAACCCCACTAATGGATTTTTTACCACTAACGGTCAAAACAACCTCACAGAAACATAGTGGTTTATTAGCGGTTTTATTGCTTATATTTTCGCCAACAAATACCTTCTTTCACATTCAGTGGACAGAGCGACTCACCAGTACAGTTCTCTTGACCCTTGTCAAAGGAGGTACTAATGATTCATCATAAAGTACTTTGGATATAATAGAAAGAGAAATGATTATCCCTGGTGCCGACCGACCCACACATCTTGTGCTCTCTGAGTGCAAATATGTCGGGTATCATGTTTCTCGGGTGGCAGAGAGAACGTGAGGCTGGCCTTTCTGCTCTGATAATAAGGTGACATTTTACTCAGTATAGTCTCTGGATAAGAGCCTCGCTTTTAGCTCTCCTACAGCTACAGGACATCTGGTTTCCTCTTTGATTCTTTGTTAATTCAATTCACACACATATGTTTTATTTACATGAGTGCAACAAAGACAATATTGCCAAAACGTCAAGTAATAATGAGATTAAAAAGATATATCTATATTCATAGATTCGTAAAATCAAGAAACTAGCAGGAAAGAAATGAACTGTTGCTCTCTGTGTATGTTGGTGAAAGACTGTGGAAGTATGTGTTGAAGTTGTTACAGTACCTGGACAGTGGAGGTCTGGGTGGTTGTGTATTTAGCTCCTATACATTAGATCCACCATCACACAGTGAGTATTAGTATCAGTGGCTCTCTCTCTCTGCTTCTTTCTACAATGTGATGTTATCAACTTAAAGCTTGCTCTCATCTTTTTTTATGTGAATGTGATTGATTGGGTGAACACAGCAATGAGAGACACATAACTTGGCAACTTGCACTCTGCTAGCCAGCACGGAGGTAGAAACAGAGCACATCTCTGCCCAGCACGGTGTTACTCAGAGACTGCACACACATTGAACTGGCTTTATTTTTGCATATGCAGCCTAGATGAGTATAGATAGAGTACACAAAGTCATCTATAGAGTATAAATTAGTTTTGTGGGGATTTAGCATTTTTTTAACTAATACAAAGGTAGATAACAGTATCTTCCTTCTGTGCACTATATACTGTATGTATATGCGTTCACTATATGTTGTGTGCATGCTCTATTTAGTCAGGCTGTTCTTACACACTGTAGCTATACCTACGAAAAATAATGCACTGTAATTCATGTATATCCCACAAAACCAATTTGTGTGTAATCCACGTAATCAAGGTGGCGGTGGACGGGTGGGTCTAAAAATTCTGGACTTTCACCCAGGAGACTGGCGCTTGTGTCCCGTGTGAAACCAGACGTCAACGTTGATTTACTTGTCACGTAACTTCCGTTCTTAAGTAAGTAGTTTTATTGCCTAAACCTAAGGAAGTTGTTTTCTGTGGAGACGGAAGTTTATTTTGAAAAGACTGTGTGTATGTAACGAACGGAAATTGACACATGCTTCGGGACATTAGCAGGAAAACAAACAAAAAAGGAGGAATAACTTTTTCGTAAGATATCCTACGAACCGTTGTTGCTGATTCAGTGATTGTGTAGACTTTCATCAGAGTAGATAAAGGCTAGAATGGTTTTCAGATGTGTAGGACCTCATGGATCCACGTTCATTCACTTATGGTTTGCTTATCTGCCTCTAGTGGCTGGTTGGCATTGTCTGCAATGTTGCTGAATAAACCACAACATTTAAAGATAGAGTCGGTAGTGCTGGTCAAATACATTTTGTGTTATATTTGTTGAAAATTCTCATTACGTCCTGACAGCGATCAATAAATCAAATGCTCTGCCAAAAAAAAAGAAAATAAATCCGGTATTTGTGGCTGTCGTAGCACTGTAATAAACCCGTCCAGTCATTTCACTTGGCCTGAATGAAATGATAGGATGGGCTACCTGCCTGCCTATCTACCTGCCTGCGTGCACTCTGCCCGTTCACTCGTGCGTCACCGGAGTCAAGCTGCTGTCTTGACAGCTGTGAGTACTAATTTTGGGGGAGTGGCTTTGGAGGGAGGCCTGAAGGGACGGACAGTGTTGCTGTCTTGGCGACTTTCTCGCTACATTTAGGGACTTTTGGAGCTAGTGCTGCTAACTAATTTCATTGGAAAAGAGTTGGCAACAGTGGTCTCGTTTTTTCGGTGGGATCATTTTAAAAATCTTTTGCTAGTTTCTCAAGATTACCAACCCTACTTTTAATTTTGGAAAAAACAAACAAAAAAAAACGCACTCCCTGGTCACAATAATGTAATAACAACGATAATATAATATAATTGTAACAATATTGTGTAACAGTCTGAGATAAACACATTTGCTGCTATCACTATATATAGTTTATATTTAAGCAGACTATTTAGAGAAACTTGGATGGGGTAAGTCTCAAGTTGACTATGTTATTAACATTCTCATTAACTTGTGTGTCTTCTAGTATGGTACTAAGCAGAAAAGGTACATTTATCCTTCTGTTTCTTTCACCCTCCTGCCTCTTCTTACTCTGCTTTCTCCCTTTCTCTATGTGTGCAAGAGACAAAGAGAAGGAGTTGAGCAGTACTCAACCCTCTGCCCCATTAATTAGCTCAGTAAATGCTGTTGAGATTACAGCAGGGGAAGTGAAGCATGTAAGTCAGTGAGGGATAAAGCAGGATGGAGAGAGAAAGAGAGAGAGAAATCTCAGGACATATCCATGTTCACAGTCGTCTGTGTAAACCACTTACACACTTTTTTTTTTAAAAAAAGTTTTAGGACATAGCCCAGCAGGTATCTTCTGATTAGAGGGTTTTGTGCCGTAGAGGAAGAAACTGATAAGAAGGGAGAGGAAGGAGAAAAATAGGAGCCCAGTAAATTGAGAGTTGAGCATAGAAAACACAAACATTGTGTTTCTTTACCACCTTTTCCTCTCCCTTTCCCTCCTATTTACCCATGTCTCCCTCTCTCTCCCCATCTCTTCTGTATCTTCATATTCGTCTCTTTTCTGCCCGAAATCGTGCCACCTACTTATTAGAGACATTAAAAAAAGAAAAGATAGTTGGACAGACACTAAGACCACATGATGATTATTATTGTTTTACTAGACTTATTCTACAGAGGAAAGTAGCAGGAGCTGCCTGGTGTAAAAATTCAACACTGTGAATATGAATATTATTTCGATAGGGATAAAATAGAAATCATTGGGGATTTTTGTGACACTGTGTTTGAGCTCTTGCATCTTAAAAGCTGCATTAAAGCTAAATGACACAATTTTCGGAGATTTTAAAGATCGTTTTTTCTAGCTGAGTGAAATGAACAGTGAATGGTCATCACACTTCTTTCTTAGAATATACTATACTCACCCAAAATTGTCACATTACACCATTGATATCAAGGTAGATGTGGCCAAACATGTCATGTGGGATGTATGTGTAACGTTTTATTTCCTGTTGTTTTTTTGCACAGGGTGTGTATCGCCCATGCTGCCTCTCTAACCTTCTCTCCGCTGAGCTACTAGCATCTCTCTCTCCACTACCTGCCATTATGTGTAGCTGAGGTGTCTCTAATGGCCCGTGGCTCTCCTCTTCTCCACCTCTTCCCTTTCATTTTCTCATAACAAGCCCCCTGCCCTCTCTCACCGGAGCTCAGACAAGATTATCCCTCCGTTATTCCACCTTCCGCTCCGTCCCACACTTCCTGGCGGCGCTCAGGCATGACCCCGCGGCGGCATGAAATGGGCATTTGCAACAGTCATTTCTCTCTCTTGCCCTCTCTCCTGCTCCGTGTCTCTCTATGGCTCTTGCCCCTCCCTTCAAGCGCACACACTTGGAACAGGTCACAGATCATTTCAAGCACCTTGAGTGCGGTGAGGCAATTACTCTCCCTTCTGGTCACCTCCAGCGCCCCTGCCACCTCTCCCTGCTCCACTTTGAGTGGGCCCTCCTCGATTATCCCCATTCTTCACACAGTGGGTCATCACTCTGCTAGTAGTGTCAGCCCACGACTCACATCTCTACTACCGTTGGTGTGCGACAGTCAGCCTATCAGCCTGGGAATCATCTTTTTTGTTGTTGGTCCGCCAGGTGCCACGGCGTTAGTTATCTGTCGCGGCAGAGGAGACAGGAAGACGGAGGCTCAGCGACCGTATTGCCTAAGTGTATGTTCATCTCAGACTGGCTCGTTGAATGAGAGGACCCATCCGTCATCCGTCTCAACGCTCTGTTTGTTTCCCCCTCATCACAGTCCCTCTCCGCTCTGCACCTCATCATAGGCCTGACACGAACAGAGAGCGACGTGTGTGTCTCTGAGTGTCTTCTTGTGTATGTGTGTATGTGTGTGTGTCTGATTTATGGCGAGTATGGTCTTAAGCAAGAGCGAGTAATAAATTCAGTGACATCACAGCAAGAGGGGAAATCGAAGTGTTGCAGCGCTTACTCATAACCCTTTCATCCTGCTATTCTCTACGGTAGTTAATATCACACACACACACACACACACACACACACACAGAGGCTGTTCTGCAGGTCTAATTGAGGGTGTGATCGTTAAGAGTGTTGTAAATCCTGCTGCAGTGGTCACTACTAAAAGTGCCCGTCTCCCTTTGACAGATTCAGCCTGTTTGTTTACTTTGACAGGAAATCAATCACAGACACACAGGAGTACATCTTATGCTCTATCCATGCAAACAAATATCATCTAAATCACACAGCTTCCTCTCACTGCGGGACCATATTGGAGACGGTATTATTGGTTACTGTTGGGACAGCAGGGACGGACACACACACACACACACACACACACACACACGGATCAGGTCTGAGAATAAACATTTGTGTTGCCAATGAGGTCAGCGAGATTGATGAAGCTAATTTTTGCAATAACAATGTCCTGAAACAGAAGAGTCTTTGTTTCATCCTGGTCTCCCTCTCCAAAGAAATCTTTGGAAAACTCTGCTCATCATCTGTATCTAATAGGAGAGAGGTGCCTGCTACGAGACACAAGCTGTTTCCATCCAACTGTCAAGCAGGATTTACACACACTTTAGAGATGCTGCCAAAAACAGTAAAATAGATGCAGCGTTAATCAGTCCCTGGAAGAGAATATAGTATGAAATGATTGATATTGGATAAGTACTTTGACTAATGTTAGGTGATGTGAACACATTTCATTAATCAAGAGCACATAAGAAGGTGAACTATAGTACTGAATATAACCATTTAAGTAAAAATACTAAACATTTTTTCACTTTTTCTCCAAGATAACCAATTTTAGGACATTACAGCCATTTGTCATACATTTTTATCAATTATTCAAAAAGGAAATCAATAGGTTATGAATAATGAAGATAATTGGACAAAAAAAGACGAACATTAATAATGAACTGTTTTATCTATTTAGCAGGTGAAAATACAAAAGTCAAGTTTTTAAAAATGTGAGTCTTTGTATTATTTATTTAGACTGTAGGTCAGACCAACACGTTTTCATCCCAACTCCCAACACGCTCCCTGGTGTCACTTTAGGTTTAGGTAACAAAACCACTTTGTGAGGTTTTGGAAAGAACAACATAGTTGGGCTTAAAACTATTACGTTTGTAAAGTGAAAATGAAACTGCGAACAGCGGTCTCCTGGATGAAAGCCTTGTGTTTCTTGGACCCATCCACTCCCCCTCAATTCTTTAGTGCATCTTTTCACTCTTTAAACTACGTCACCACACTCCTGGTGCACTTTGAGCATTTACAGTTGCTGCGGATGGGTTTACAGTGTAGTTAATGGAAAGATGGTGCGTCTCATACAGAAGCTAAGGGTGCCTTGTGTGGCGGTATCACGCCGACGGCTGTGACAGAGCCTCTGTATTTGACGCCCTGGAAATGAGAACGGGCTGGTCAGACAAAATAAGCAAATTTAGGACATGATAGGCTGTCTGTCATTATCTCTAACATTTTTTTGCGACCAAATGATTAATTGATAATTCGAAAAAGTAACCATTGGAATGATGGATAATGAAAATAATAGTTTGTTGCAGCTGTAGTGCTGCAAGTGAATGTTGGACTGATGTTTTATAGACAGCATTACAGAGAGTCCAAGGCCTTATAAACTGCTGTACACCACTGTTTATTCAGCGCGTACTTGTTTATCACCATTTAGTATTGATTTCTTATATGTTGTAACTACAAATTACTTTATTATTAGCTTTGAAAGTGATAGAACGCCAGGTTTTTGTGAACATTGGATTGTGACAGAGGGGGGACTCCGGGGAAAACAGCCCACCTCCCCTCCATTACAGAAATGCTTCTCCCCTTCCTCAACATTGCCGAAGGTCTGTTCCCACGGTGACCAAGCTCAGCAGCACCATGGTTACAGCAGGACCCTTTGAAGCCATCTCAAGCCCCCCTCCAATGTTTTTTTTCTTTCACTAGTTCTCCCCCTCTGAGCCCTTCCTCCCCCCCTCTCCTCCCATCTTTTAGTAAAGGAGAGAGTTGTTTTGACCTCAGCCATAAATGATCATGACACCTTAACAAGAAGACACACTCACACATGCTCGCTGGGTAACGTAAACCTACAGTTCAACATTATCTCATTTCTCACACACGTAGCACAAAAGCACACATTGTTAGTGTCCATCCTACAGCTAAACGCAGTGTGTGTAGCGTGAGGTCAGTTCAGGCCGTTTAAAGAGAGGTTCAGTAAAGTTTATCTCCTTTTCTTGTCATACATAAATGATCCACATAGAGCATTTCTCCACAGTGAGCGCTAAGATTTATGCGGCTGCTGGACAGATTAATCTGTGGAAAAAGAGGAGAGAGAGAGAGGAGGGATTCTTGGAAGGCCTTTCCTCTTCATGCTGGTGGAGGACCAAACAGCTCTCTGCTCTCGGCAGGATGAATAGCTGGGATGTCAGGTGATTGCCTCGCTCCGTTTTTAGCTTTTTCTCCTACTGTGATTTTCAACAGAGAAAAACATCCTTAAATAACCATAGCTGTGACAATTGTTGTTCAAAAACAAAAACAAAAGTGGTGTCAGATCTTGTGTATGTAAGCCTGTGCATGCATGTGTGTAGTCTCTCTGTGTGTGTGCATATTTAAACAGTGCAGTTCTCGTATGAAAGCTAAGAAGAAAAAAAAATGGCAATGGGACAAATAGGGGAGGAGAAGAAAGAAGGAGGAATTAGGGAGGCAGAGAAGTGGTCAGATTAGACTGGTGATGTGATCGGAGGATTATAGAGAGAAAGACAAACCATTTTCAGCCATGGATGGAGAAAATAACAGGGGAGGGAGTAGAGTCGGGAAGGGATAAGAGATGGAGGGAAAAAAAGGGGAAGATGTATAAGAGAGATGTGGAGAAAAGAGAGGATGTGTGGTCATTATTATTCACTGGGCAACCTCCGGGTCTGAAAAGTGAAGCCAATGCGCTAGTGCCTTCAAATTGCACTCTTTCTAATAGCCAGAAGGGGGCGACTCCTCTGGCTGCAAAAAGAAGTCTGATTGTATAGAAGTCTGTGAGAAAATGAGTCTACTTCTCACTTGATTTATTACCTCAGTCAACATTGTAAACATGAGTTTATGGTTTCAATCGCTAGTTTCAAGTCTTCTTCAATACACCATGATGTTCATTTGGTAAATTATGTTCCCATTTAGAGTCAAATAGACCATAAAGCAGGGTATGCTTTAGGGCGTGGCTACCTTGTGATTGACAGGTCGCTACCACGATGTTGTCCGGTCTGGGAGTTGTCTGCGTTTTCGTCTTACAACTTTTCACAGTGTGTTTTCAGTTCATGAAATTTAATATTAACATTTTGGTTGCCTCGAAATGTCTTATTCAGAGTTCGGTTGTACTTGGCTCCACCCTCTCGTGTCACTTCTGGTTACAAAAAGACAAGATGGCAACGGCCAAAAACCAAGACCTCGAAGGCCAAAATGGCGAACTCTAGGCTTCAAAAACGGAAGTCCACAAACCAATCGGTGACGTCACGGTGACTACGTCCACTTCTTATATCCGGCCTATGTTATTATTGCATAAATAAATGAGATGCATTTAGATCAAGTTGTTTGTGCTTCAGGTCAGGGAACAAGAGATCCCAGCTTCCCCTTCATCCACCCCAACTTACTCCCCCATCACGCTTTGTCCTTGTTTCAACCCAGGTTTTTGCATTCCAAACACTGGAGCATCACCCAGAGGTGCCACCGTCTAAATAGCTTCAGTGCTAACAACACCGGCATGAGACAGTAATTTGCTTTTATCTTTGCAGTAGCAGAAAAGACACATTGAGAGTGAATCAGAGCCACAGAGAGAGGCAGACATAAGGAGGGGATGAGGCATTTAAAATCTAACCACAGATAACTCCACCCAAACAGCCCCTCGAGTGTGTGCGTTTGTGGATGTGTGTACTTGTTTGCGTGCGTGTGTGTGTGTGTTTGAATGTATAAAGGAGCATCCTTCTGCTTTGGCAGAGGATCACAGAGTGTTAATTCACTTGTTATCCATGTTTGAAAATGGAGTTGGCTGCAGTGTTTGCATGAGCTGTGGTTTCCCTTGTGTCTGTGTGTGTGTGTGTGCGTGCGGGTGTTTGGCACCAGACTGGAGGGTTGCTGTGGGTCCACGCTGGCGTAGTTGGGGCTGGAATGTGATTGGTGGGGACAGCGGGCCAAAGGCCGCCCAGGCTAGCGACTGCCACTTGGTAGATTGCCCCAACTAAACACAGGCCAAATCTGCAGAGATTCACCCCTACGTCTCTCTGCTCTCCCTCACATGTTGGCAGCTCTTGTTCATGTGTTTCATAGAAAGAAAGAAAAGCTTACATATATGTGTCTCCTCACAGTTTTCCCCCTGTCAACCTCTCGCATATGATTCTTCGTTGCTTTTTGCTCGCATCAAGGAGGGGCCTGCCACTTGAGTACTGAAATGTAAAATCTGATAGCATACAGAAACAGCTATTTGATTTTTCCTTTTAATTAGATGTTTACTTTTTACCTTGAAGTGCTCTCGTGAACCGGCTTGTTTTCTGCGTTTGTTATCGCCATCTCGTCACCGGGGAGAGACGTTGAAATCTGTGTGTTATTGAGCTTTGAAGGGAAGTAGGGAAAGGCAGAAGGACAGAAGAGAAACAGAAGGGGAATGGAAACAAAGAGGGACAGCTAGAGAAGGAAAAAAAAGAGAGGGAAAGATGATTAATCCAATCAAGCCTCTTAGTGTTTCATCAATAGGCATTGTTCTAAGATGGCTGCCTCTCCCCAGCTCAGGCTGTGGGCTGCGGCTAGGCTAACACACGAGCTAATCCCAGAATAATACAGAGACGAGGGCAACGCTGAGGACGGGGGGGCTGCGCCAGCAGATTAGTAATAGCAAAGGATTCACTCACACAAACACACACTCTGGGCATGGGATATAGAGAGACAGTCCCAGATTGAGTGAGGTGCCTATTGGATTGTACGGCTTACAGTTTTATCCCGTGTGAATGTGTGTTGCTGGTACTGTTGTGGAGCGTGGTAGAGCTGAACTGAGCTGCTGCGGGGTTCACAGACTGTAGCTGTCTGAAGCTGGAGAGTTCATGTTTCTGTTCTTTGACGCATGTGTGTGTGAGAACAAGGGCTCATTGTGCTAAAGTAGTTTACAAACAGGGTGTGTTGACTTAAAACTGCGTGAAGGTGTTGAAAAATGACGCCACGTTGCCGTTTAAAATGCTATTTTTCAAGCCGTTAACTTGCTCAGGAATGGCACAGCTTGCTTTTATTTAACACACATTAAGAACATTCCCTCTCTGCCTCATTTTTCTATCCTCTTCTTTCAGCATTTCCCTTTTTATTCCGCTTCCCGTGTTATCTAGCTCCCTCTGTCCCCCTGTCGATCTCCCTCCCTGCCCCCCTCCTCCCTGCAGCATTTTCTGAGATGACAGGAGGGTGTTTTTCCTTTGTTGGGGAGCTGCTCGCACATTCTCTCCTCTGTTGACAGGTAAAAGACATTAAAGATACTAAAAGACTGAGCATGATGGAATCCTCCAGGGAGTAAGGGGGAGGGAGGAGGAGAGGGTTGGACTGATAGCAAAGTGGGAGAGTGGGAGGGGGGAGCCAAAGGAAACTGAAAGATAGACTGCTGAAGCTTGGCTAAAGGTAAAGTATTTAGTGAGAGAAAAGGAAGGATTGAGTCACAGAGGGGAGGAGGAGGAGGTAGGGTCGAGGAGGAGAAGGGGAGGAGGGTTTGACAGTCGGTGACCTCGGGTAAGTCTCTTCGACTGTGTGCTGATGCGTGAAACCTGAGCACACGCAGTATTAGCACGCCTCACTTACTGAACACAGCAGAGGCCTGACACAGGGCAAGGCAGCCTCCTTATACACACACCCATCTCTCCAACATACGTGCATTGCAGGCACACATCTAATGCTGCACTTAGTAGCAATACTCACACACACACACACACAAAGCTGGAGCTTTGTTGCAGGATAGTGTGTTAAATTCAGAAGCACAATGGTGAGTGGAGAAGGTCAGCTCAGGCCCTCCAACAGACCCCAAGGTGCTGCCCCTTCAGCTGCTCTCTGCTGCCTGTGTACATGTACAACTTGTGTGTTTGCTTGGCGCCCGGCCCGGCCAGCCCGTGTTTGTGGCCTCGTACAGTTGTGTGATTCACATTACGCCCGAAGGCAGGTTGAACCGTAAACCAGCTCTCCCTCGCACTATTTCTCTCTCTCTCGCTCTCCTTCCGTCCTCCCTGTGTGTAAGTTAATGGGTTAACCATCTCTGTCCAATAAGCAGGGATAATTGAGACAAACAAGCCAATGAGGAAATGTCACAGGAGAGCACAAGTCAAGCGAAAAACACACTGCCAGCAGCTCTCTCTGTGCGCTTGTAGTGTGTGTTTGGATGCGGTCTTGTGTGTATGCATACACGCAATTAAATATTAAAATCAAGAACATGGGATTGTGTGTGCTATTCTTATTTGTGCACATGCAAACAAACATGTTTATGTCTGTGTGCATACCTGTGTGTGTGTGTGTGTGTGTGTGTGTGTGTGTGTGATCCCACCCTGTTGTCAGCTTTTTTGTGGCATGTTGTTGTAAAGCAGGATTCTCCTGCTGCGTCTGCTCTCTGGGTTCCCTCAGCTGCGTTTGCATATCATACACCTGCCCCCTGGGCGATTTCACAGACGCACACCCACATACGCCCCGTATACACACACACACACACACACACACACACACACTACACAGAAGTACACGCAGCACACATGTACACATATATTTGTTAATCAAATGAGCAGCGCTTTTAAAGATCCCCTCCCTCCTCCTTCTTCCTCTGGTTCACTATTTCGTCTGTGGTTCTCTGCTCTCCTGTCTAATAACAACGGGACTCGCTGAGAGGCAGCGGATCTGATGTGTTTGATATGGAGACAGATGAAGGGTTGGAGGATGCAGGTAAGAGAGCTGAGTGACTATAAAAAGCCTCATCAGAGCAGAGACGTGTGGCGCGATGCATTCCCTCGGCTGAGAACAGTGACGCTTTTGTTGTCTGTGCTAGAAAGCAGGTGTGCCACAAGGCATTGTGGGAGGGATATGATATGACGGCACATCAGGTTGTCAGCTCTGGCCAGCTTCCCCCCACCTGGCTCCCTCGAGTGTGTGTGTCTGTGTGTCGGCCACAATAAGGGCTAGCGGCCATTTAAAAGGGAAATTCACTTTAAATCAGCAGTGACAGTATTCTGGTGAACATGAGGAGGTACAGGCTTGATTTGTGAATATTAAAACGGGACTATCAAAGCAAAAAAAAATGCAAGAGGCGCCTGAAGATGTCATCAAGAGAAATCCTGGAGAACGTTCTCAGGGCTATCCACACTGCACAAATCATCCATTTTAATGAGTAACTTAAATCGGGTGTAAGTGTTAAAATGTTAGCATAATTTAGCTTGTTTCCCATTCAGATCACTCCAGTTCTTCAGTAAAGTGTCTTTTTCATAGTGGAGTGCGTAGATTAATCTTGCGTAGACATATACTGCAAAAAACAACAGGCACGTAAAAAGATTTCTTTAGAAAGTGGCAGCACGGTTGTGGACTAACCAGTCGGTTTTGGCACCAGTATTCACTTGATTACTGTCATAACAGCAACAAGGAAGTCATCACAGTTAGATAACTTGGAAAACAAACACTCAGGATTATGTGTATGCAATGGATAAAGCAAATGCTTCTCTGGCCTCTACATGAAGTGCAACTAATGCTTGATTAAACCGTGTGTGGACAGTTTCTTTGCTAATAACTGAATCAATACAGTAACACACGTTTATCTGGCATCAGTGGCTTCGTACCTAGCTATGGTGTTAATGCAAATTCTGTGCTTCTGATCAGAAATCAAACCAGATGTGCTGTGCATGTAACAGCCAGTCATTGCTGCCTTTGGCTCAGGGAGCTTGTATTATCCCACAGTTTGACAAGAATTTCTCCAGACCTCTGTTGTCCTCGCTGGAAGTGTTGGGTTACTCATGCAGCGATCTGCTTTGTGTTGCCAAAGTAAATTGTCAAAATAGACTCTCTCTTTCAGTGTTGCCAGCAGGGTCTCCAAGTACATGAATCTGTTAACTTGAGACTCCAGTGTTTATCTTCACTGTCTTTTATAAACCGAGTCAGGCAGGATTAGCAGCACTAAAGCCTCATCAGTGGTTGGACGGTGGCCTGAGATTACAAAACATCCCTTCTTCCTTTTTAACTTCAGTTCCTCTTTTTTCCTCCTACGCGTTCTTGGTTTGTGGTTTCCTTGTCATGTCAGGGTTATTTATCTGTGTATCTGCCAGCAGTGCATGATCATAGGGAAACATTCATCTTTTTAAGGAATTTTTAAACTGTTTGTCTTTCGTTCTCTGTTCAAAGAATACACTCAGTTGCAGCCTTTCGTCTACCGTT